>NW_025764480.1:0-236966 GCF_021365365.1 Ilyonectria robusta
CCATCCAAGCGGTACGGAGTAGTCTACCTCGGTTTTGCATCGCCTGCCCTAGCAAGTAACTGGACACGTTCGTCCTCAGCTTCAGTTTCAAGCTCCTGACATTCACTCAGTCCGCCAACCTGCCGCATCTCACCCAGTCGCTTGCCACAGAGCACTCCCACTTCGACTTTGCTGGTTGCCCACGAGAGGCTTGCAGCTCGACTGATGGTCGATTCGGAACCTTGCGAATTATACGAGAGAGACGCGCATTCACCATGGCAGACATCGTGGAAGGAGTTCCCACAGCTCCGACTGTTCCATCCTCATCCGCAGCGCCGCCGACATAGACGCCTGGCGGGCCCTCCAACAAGTTTCACCATGCAATTGCGGCATGGAGAAGTACGAAGTCTTAGCGGCCCTGATGCGTCCCCTGAATAGTCGAGCTGACTCGCCTGCTGCAGACCTCGATTTCACCACCCTAACCTCGAACCTCGACAACACGGCATTGGAGATCGTGGCGTACCAGCGCGACTCGACGGTCCAGCGCAAGGACCTTGCTCAGAAGACAAGACTTTCGCAAGCTGGATGACCCAACAAAGTTAACCGAGATCAAGGGCTTGCTCAAAGGTAAGACGCAGATTGCCGACTCACACCGCTGGACCCTCGCTCGATGGAAGACTCACATCTCTGCCCAGCCTACCAAAACTTTATCGGCCTCATCACGAATCATTCCAAGTCGGTAAACTCGGCGTTACTTTCCGCCTACACCTCGCTGTCCAATGCCCCGACCCATACCCCCTGCTCGAAGCCTCTGTCGATTCGATGCTCGTTTCCGAAGAGACGCTACCCAAATTGACAAAAGAGAACGAACACCTCCAAGGAAATGTTGCCAAGCCCACGACTCAGCTGGAAGAGACCGAGACCCGCCTCCAAACTGAGAGCACGACTCGTGAAGAGCTAGAGGACAACCTGGATACCTGGGTCAAAGAGGTCGAGTCTTCGTGGTCTGCCGCTCGGAGGGCTTTCTGAAGTTGTATTTACCGTCCTGCTTTTCTGAGGTAGAAGCATTGCAGTCATAATGACACCACACACTGACCCTACCATTCCGTACCCTGTTCTCCATATGCATTTAACTTCCACTGATAGCATCAATGGACTTCAACTTCTCTCTGAGGTGGCTCAGTCTGGGCCAAAAACTGCTGGAGCATTGAACTAGGCCTAGTAACCGAGTCTATTGCCCCCTGCTTTGCCTCCAGATGGCTGCGTATGGCATACTGCTGACCATTATTGTGGAGTACCTTACGGATCCATTCAGCTCGCCGAAGGACATTCTGTTAAGTCGAGGAAGAGATTCAATCGCGTCGATCAAGGCCATGGCATTATGGCGGGACGGTAACAAAATCGTAGGCTGGCAAGGTTTGGTCGAGAACCGGGCCGACTTTGTGAGGATGGGGACACGGAAATGATCCTCGTGCTGTCCGACTTCCACCGTTGGTTTGGAAAATTTCCATGGCAGGACGAACGCCACATCGCCTTCATAGCTCCATGGGGGTCCTACAAGATCTACTAAGCATTGCATGACTTGTTGGCAAATCCGGTTCCTCCCCCTAGCTTTAGCCTCTTGTAGCTGATCATGGCGAATGAGTACTCGTAGCCATAAATGTTCGAATGTACTGGAATGGCGCTGAAACTCCCCCGCGTTCACAGCACTCGAGATTGTACCTGGCGGGATGTCGGGATGCCGATGCTGATAATCCTCAACCGAGTCCCAGGAAGAGTTGAAGGCACTCCCGGGTGGTGAGAAGTATGGCGCCCAGTACTGTATCTGGAAGAAGGTTACCTGGTGAACATACCAGGGTGCAGGCTTGCGATTAGTACCGACTTCCTTGGTATGGTCGCTGTTGAATGTCACCAAAATGAAGTTGCCAATGATGCGACTGAATCGGTGGTCAAATGAACCCGCGTAATCCTGAATCATTTCCCAGAATCATTTAAACTTCCGGTAAAGTTCAAGGAAGTGGAGGCGATTCCAAGATGGAGTATCCGTACATTGAAAGAGGCGCTGGAAATCAAAACTGGACCAGCCATCTTCTGGTGGCAAATTTTTTTGGGTCGCCATCCAGCAAGGTAGATCTGATGGCATCTCTTCGGACCAGGGCTCCTAATAGTGCAGACCATTTACACTATTAGTGCAGACTACAATCCAAGATCAATAATCAATCCACGACGGGCGTTCGTGGATTGACGACTAGGATGATGCGCCCCTTGAAACGAGCCTTGTTGATCCGGATCGCACCAGTGAATTGATCAGAAATATCCAAAACAAAGTGGTTGGCACAGCAACAATCATGGGTACCCTGGTTTTGTAACACCATGCCAACAACCTAGCGTACTTAGCGTCCACACCGGGCGTCCGTATTCCCTGCCCTGATCTGCAGTCTGCACTAATAGTCTAAATGGTCTGCACTATTAGGAGCCCTGCTTCGGACTGAGTGGTAGGCTGAGTTCTAATGTAAGCAGTCCAAGCCTCATCATAAACCTTCATATCGTCTGAGCGGTAACGATACGGCCAACCTGCATTGCTGACTCTTCCTGGGCTTGCTGCAGACGCTTAAGAAGCCGGGGCAGAATATTGTATCCTACTTGGGTGCGAAGCCGTCCCCAGTACAGCTGTAACTTGGAAAGCATATGTTGATGGTATGCTCGGGCGACCTCTTCAGTGACTAAGCAAACGATGCTCTCAACGAGCCGGTCCGCCTTGTGGCGACGGCCGTGATCGAATTCTAACCGAGCCTGCTGAAGTAATTGCCTCAATGAGAGCTCGATCGTGACTTTGGATGCGGTAAGGCACTGGACATTCATCTGAGAGAGGAGGCCTCGCTGGAAGGGATTCCGAGGTATGTAGAGCTGGATTAGGGTGTATAGTGCAATATGTTCGCCATACCAGTCCATGCATTCTTGGGGGATCTAGAGCATCCTGTAACGGGTCAGGCCCACTTGGCTGGCGGCTCTGCCGCCAAGCCTGAATTCTTCTCCACAGCGCCATCGAGTTGATTCTCGAATCTTCTATATTAAAGAAGATATAACGCGTCTTCACGCACCCAGTTTGTATTTACATTCTTTCTTTTCTTCATCTTGAAAGTAAACAGCATAGGGACTAGTTAGTTGAATCAACTCGCTAGAAGCCTTTCACACATCCCAGAGTTTCGAATGGATACATCTACCCCGAGGCCTTGCCGCTCCAGCAACGATCCGGCCTGGTGAGCCCGGCGATTTTGTACCCTCCATCGCGGAAGCCAGATCCAGTTGTCGTGCGGGAACTGCTGCTCGCTGGTGAGGGTGTATGTGAGAAGCCGACAGAAGAGCTGGGCAGTATAGAATGCAAGGATGAGGCAGGGTGAGGAAACCGCAAAATTGAGAGCAGCCTCTTGGAACAAGTGATCCAGTGGAAGAACAAGTCTTGCGGCCTGGGTGAATATAAGAGCGTTGATATCTCGAGTTGGCACTACCCAAAAAGGATGGTGTTCTGTCAACTCAGACACGAATGAGAAGTTCCATACCCGCTGTCCTATGTGAGGGTTCTGATTGGGCTGGAAATACCCACGGTACCACATCGAGAGGATCGCATCGAGCCGAAAAGTCATCTCCCTTCGGATACCGTAGCTTGTGGGAGCCTTGGTGTTGGAAATGGCTCTCAGATGGCGCTTGTTTGCCTCCCACGCCTTTACCAAGGAGCTACGTTGAAGCCGGGAGGTGGGTGCCTGATGCGGCCTTGGTTTGCTGATGAAAAGTCATTGATCATTTCTTCATTAAGAGCGAGGAGCGGGAGGAATCCAGATCCAAACAAATCATAATCACTAAACATGACCGAAAAGAGCTCCTTATTGCAGTTGTAAGCCTTGGCAAGAATGATCCCCGGCTTCCGTTCGTCAGGGTGGCCTGGGTTCGAGGCTCGAGTACGCTTGGCCTTACACTGGTAGGTCCCGATATGTTGAAGGAGAAAGCTGCGGAAATATGTGGCACTGAGTCGGGCTTTTGGAGTAATTTTGCAGAGTTGCTCATGAAGGTGATGATGGCATTGACTCTTCCATAAAAGAGTATAAAGCTCTGATCCTAGAGAATCATGGGGCGGAAGACTGGTAACGTGGTCGCGAGCCCGAATGTCAAGCCAGCAAGAGCGAACATCCAGATGGATAGGATCAAAAGCCTGAAGGACGGTCTGTTGGAACAAATTCAGGGTCTCCTCGAGAGTCCTTTGACCAAATGTGTTTTTCAGATCGTGGGATTGAAAGATCGAGGGTTCTTGAAGTATGACACTATTTCTCCCCGCTGCGTTGGAATCTGTAATGAGTCTGCTTTTTCAACCACCAAGTGCCAGAAGAGCGAGAGATCTTGCGCCGGGACTGTATACTGGAGATGGAAAGCTCTTCTCACGTCGTCCGGCTTCCATCGGTTGTTGCCAGGCTTTTCCTGGAAGGAACGAGACTTTGCATATGCGATGTCATACGTTCGAGGTATCTCCTACCGGGAAGGATCAGATATTGCCTCAAAGGCTGCCGGAATGATGATGTAGTCGTAGAGGTCCTTCTGCCGCTCGAGTGAGAGGGCATTCCTGGTAGCTGATGTTGAATCTCGAGCAGCATGGGGGAAGAACAGGAAGGCGGAGAAACGAACGCTCTGCGTATTGAAGGTGCCGATAAGAATATGTCTTGTCTTTGATAGATCCAGCCCATGCGGCTGAATGACCTGATCAGTGGAAAGATTGAGGGCTGAAGGGGGAAGAAACGAGAGCTTGAAGTCATTTGGTGGCCGGATCGCCTGCAAACCTTTCGCCCCAAACCAAACACTATCAATATCCCACTGCCGCGAGATCGAGAGATTTGATGGGGTAAGGGCCACCTGTGACTTGCGGAAGGAAAGAGGCTGTGTCGGCTGATTGGAGAGAAAAGTTTCCCATCCCCGGAAGAAATTGCTGGGATTATAGGAACCTCGCTCGCCGAAGAGTGTTGGTAAAGGAGGAAGGGAGTGCTGCAAGTATTGCACGGCCTCCTGAAGAGTATGAGTGTGTTCTGGCTCGTCGACTTCAACTTGACGTGAACCTGTGGTTAAGAGTCCGATTAGCGTATGACACGTTATTACCAAAGATAGTTGTAGACATACAAGCGCAGATGGAGCTGAAGAATATCCGAAACACTTGATCATACGCAACTCGATATGGCCCAAGAGAGTCAGAGTCGTCTCGAGTGTCCTCGACCTGAAGGGCTTGAATGAAGCGCTCAAGGGTGGCGTTGCTATGTTGAGCACCTTCCGGAGACGCGTCATCTGCTAAACCTTCTAACGTCCTGGCGTGCAAGTTTTCCGGGTCGGCTTGTGGATTTGCACGAGAGCGAGGCCTGGATAGTGATGGCCCTGGGATGGACTGCCCCTGGCAATTTCTGATGACTGGGAAACTGGGGTCGTTAGTAGGGATAAGGTTACCTCTTGAGTTGATTTCATCTGGCCCGTGACACCCCCTAATGACAAGTGGGTCTAATCTATCCAATCAGAGGCCCGAGCACGGACTTGGTTCTAAGTCTAGGGGGGGTCCAACTCTAGGTGGCCTGTCTCTGTCTTAGGTGGTAACACAAACAAAACACAACATCCAACTCTTGAATGTCACCAACATCGCCAAGTCAACCCCGTCGGTGGAGAAATTTGCCTGCTCAATGCCTTACCCCTCGCTGTTATGGAGAGTAATAGCTCGTTCGCTTTGCATACTGGTATTTTATTACTCGCCCAGCGCACAAACTAATTAACACGCTTCCATATATTCCCGTTTTCTGATGTACAAGATCTGGTTCCGCCCATGCAGCATCCCTCGTCCTTCTCGTTTACGCGCCTCCCTTCAATATCCCCTCCCGCTCACGCATGCACCAACTGCTTCAGCCTCTGCTCAATCTTCTCGCGTCCCTCAAACGTGCTCCACACCTCGTGCGGCGCACCGTCCACAACGTCCCAATGCTTCAGGTTCTTAGTGAGCTTCGTCAGGTCGCGCTGCTTACGCTCCCACAATCCGCTCGCCTTGTTATGTTTGCCGGAACTGATGACGACCAGCGGTGTGTCCTTGTCCTGAATGCCTCTGCTACCATCCACATCCCGCCGAGTGAATGATCGGGCCACCAAGTTCTCTTGGAGCTGAGCGAGGATGTACTTGCCGCCCTGCCAAGCCGCCCGTCCGTACACTCGGTCTCGGCTGGTCCGGCCCCGGAACACGGCGCCTGGGATGCGATCGAGGCCGAGCGGGGAGATGACGCCCCGGAGCCAAAGCATGAAGCCCCGCCCCGGTGAACCGACGTTGTCAAGGAAATCCTCGTGCAAAGGATCAACTAACAGAAGACCCTTTACGGCTTCTCCGTGGCGAGACGAGAAAACGCGCGAGTAAATGGTCCCAATTCCGCCGCTCGCCAACACCCACGGTCCCTTCTCGCCCGCCTTCGTCAGCGCCTCGCTAACCGCATCCACGATGAATCCAGCTGATGATGGTGACGGCGCAGTATCAGACCAGCCGTAACCAGGCCGATCGACCAAACAGTATCGCGGGAAAGAACCGTTCTTGATACCATTGTCCGCGAAGTTCCAAAACTCGTATTCCACTGTGCTCGCGTCTCCCTCAAAGAGCATGGTAGGGACACTGTCGCTCTTGTTTCCGTTGCAGTATACGTGGACCCTGTACTTGTTGCCGTCGACCCAATGCAGCTTTCCCGGGGGCGCTACAGCGGCATCAAGGGCTCGCAAGATGATGTTCAAGGTTATGACGAACAAAGCAGCGGACATAATGGCGTATCCGACCGTGGACAGCATCACGGATGTCCACTCTAGGAGCGTTCGCCTCGTCTCAGCGCGGCCCGTCAACCGTTCTTCCTCTTCGGCCTTGCCCCATTTCACGAGGTGGTCTGTCAGGAGGGCCCGGAGGCTCATGAGCAAGGCCCAGATGACGCTCACGGCCCCGACCCAACCCTCTTCGTACCGTGTCTTCTGGGCAGACAAGATAAGAACCATATCGAGTACGAGGATAGCCTGCCAGTCATCATCCGCATCAGAACTCGTTGATGTCATAGAGGGTTTGGGAGTGATGTAAACTTACCGACATAAAGACAGCCAACACTCTCACGGGCTTAGCAGGCACGCTGAAGAACAGAAGGGTCAACAACATATTCACGAGCGTCAGGCTCGCGTACCCAAACGCCAGAAACCCGCTCCCGCGTGTCTGGAATCCCGGAGGCGTCGCAAATGACAACACCAGCATCAATATCCACCATACCAACGATATGAAGGTGAAGAATATAGTCAGGTAACTCATGAACCGGATGCTCCAGAGGTTGTAAGGCGAGACGGCCGGGTTGTCCGGTCCCAGCAGACCACGGTCCGAGTCCAATCGGTTTAGCAACAGCCGCGTGAGCTCATCAGGCTCGGCATGTTGGACTCCGTCTCTTGTTCCGCTTGTACCGTTTGTCTCCGGTTCGTCCTCCGGTGTCGGATCTACCTTCGAAAACCGAGGCATCGGGGCGGATGTGACTGTGACATAAGATAGTCTTGTAGATTGGGCCAGTTGGCGCCTCTATCGTGCAGTGCAAGTGCAGATTGTAACTTCGTGCGTCCGCGTCTTCGCGACCCGTAACAAAAAAAAGCCTTGTCTCGGCCAATCTGAAGCGATCCTCACTTGGCACGAGCAAGAAAGCATATCACGTTTCCCAGCTGCTCTGGACCTCTATTATACCTTCACGGCATCGGACGATAGAAAGTATAGTACGTCATACACAGCGCCCTCGTTCGGCGCATGTGCCAATCAGCGAGCGTCGCATACCAGCCCAGGTGGGAACCAAAAGGCCGCCAGCGACCACAGGCTTCGAGCTATGGCGCCCATTACACGGGCTTGACTGCCTTGTGTGATCAGATGGCCCAGGTGACTGGGCTTGGGCCAAAAGCTTCTTCTCTCCCGGAATCAGCATAGTAGATGCTGCATCTGCTGGGAGCCGCAATGATTCCGGCTGACCATTGCCTAGTGATGGCAAGGTTTTCTATGACGATGCCGTTTTGGCCAGATGTCGACGCTGAAAAGCTTCAAGTTAACTGTCACACATAGCCCCGTGTGCTTCAAGTAAAATCTGTGGGATGGAGTACCCCGCACCTTAGAGATAAAACAATCAACACAACTGCTGCTGCTCATCAAATTCACTTTAACCCCTTAAGCACGCTCAGTGCGACAACTGATTATTTGCTTCACCATGACGTGAGACTGTCGTGTTGTCACGTGACGCAACTCGGTTGGGAGGATAAAGTATGTGAACTTGTAATGGAAAAGCAAAAATCTCGATGGCGGAGGAAAGGGTCCGGCGGGGCAGGTTGGCAAGGTGGAAATACTTGAATTGGAAGAGTTGGTGGCGATCGAGGCGGCTTTGTAGTCGCATTTTGATGGCAGCGGGGAGGCGGAGAGTCGGAGAGTCGGACAGAGTTGCGAGGCTTGACGTGTTGCGAGGGACTTATACAGACAAGCGGGCAGTTCCACCTATTACAGGGCAGGTGGGCCTGGAGGGGCAAATTCCTGGTGATAATATACCAGCAATGACGTGTTGCGTTTTGTAGGACCCTGAAGCCCTCCCAAACTCCGACGATCATTCGCCTCATCTGCCCCACGGAACACCTCCGGAGCCAATTGTTGGCCCAGTTTTCTCAATTGAGAGTGTATCAAGCATGATTTCTTACCTGACATTTTGTTTCGTCTTGCGTGTCCCACCTCGTACATAACTGACACCTTGCACTCCCCGACAGGTGGTTCTCAATAGGAAGCTCGTTTTCAACTTCAAACATTGACTTTTCCGATTGCTACTCACCTCATTCTTGGCTTTGCAGTCACTATCCCTTAGACTATACTGCCGTTCACTCTGATTACGAACAACGCCTGTTCAACGTGGTGTTGACGGCCTCTCAATCCAATTCGACATTGGCATCACGCACCTGGGTTATCTCGGCCTCGCATTACGCCAATGGCTTACAGACCAATGGACCCAACCATGGACTCCGACAACCCCCCACAAAAGGTATTTCGAAGTCCTCGCTTGTCAATCACTCGGCTTCTTACCACACGGAAACTAACGCGATTTCACAGACGATAAGATCGCATGAACAGAACCAGGAACGCGCCTATATCGCCGCCTCAAGGCGAGGCGACCGCAGCATCGAGGCCCGCCTCCAATCAGCGCGTCGGGCCAGCGAGGTTCACAAACTGTGGACCGGCAAGGCCCTCTGCGTGTCGAGGGACATTGTCCTGAAAGAAGAGATATACGAGGAGGTGGACGACGTGTTCCCGCGGTCCTACCAGCTCCGAGGACTGCATCAGCGGCAGTCGTCTGTCATTGCGGACTCACAGGAGGGCGAAGACCCAAAGAGCCCACTGACGACGACTGAGCTGGCGTCAGGCGATGACCAGCAACTGCACGAGACCGAGGTGAATAGCGATTTTGCCCAATGCTTTCCCGAGGTCGATCAGATCCTCTCCCGACGATGGTCAACCCAGAGCATCTTGATGGTCTCGCCACCGCAGCGTGGCGCGTTCCAGAATTCTCTGAGCAAGTTGTTTGATTCCGCGGCTCGAGACATCAGCTACACCCAAGGCGCCGTCCTTGACGCCGAGAGCCGCTCACTTTCAGACTCGCCGCCGCCTGAGCTGAGGAGGGATGTCGAGCTGACGCCGCCTAGGCTAGCCAACGAATTCAAATCATTCCCAGCGACTCCTCGATCGCAGGCGGCAGGGGTTTTCGGACAGGTAATGCCTATCGATTCAATCCCTGTTTGCAACGGCAACTGTGATGAATCTGCATTGACCGCCGACCTGCCCCCCGAGGCAAACAAGCTGCTGGTAGACGGTGAAATCATTGATCCCGCCTTGTACGACCAGCAGTGGATGGGTGGCACCGCGCCGTCTGGTCCCTACGCTGTCGACATGGATATGGAGAAGGATGATTTTAGCGAACTATACGAAGATGGCTTGAATATGATGAGCTGGGATCCCGTCTCTTGGCCCAAGACATCTACAGATGGCTATTCCTGGAACATGTTTCAAAACGGGAATATGTTCGAGAATGATCTCTCAATGGAACGCAAGGACAGTTCTATGGAATGAAATACATGGGACCCCCTCTTTAATTACGGCGCCGTTATTTACTTCTCCTCTTCTCCCATTACGCGTCTACCCTGGCGGTTGGCTTATTTTTTTTGTTTTCTGAGACGAGAAAACGGCTAGCGGCCTTTTTCGTTTGGAGGTTTAAGACATGGCCCTCACCTACGGTCGCACATTACCACATGGGTGACATAACCCTTTTGGGAAGCCTCAACCATGTGGAAATACTTAGTAATTTTGTGGCCCCTTGCAAGACTACAGTACCGCACACTATCCGGAAGGTATCTCTTCATTTAGATGGCATGTCCACCAGGGAATATGTCGTGATAATTCCTGGTGACGCGGCACAATTCTTCCACTCACACATCCACACCAGCATCAATACCCAGCCCATCGCCAACCTATAGCTGTTATGGACTATCCCCATCCATTCCCTAAGTAAGCTTGGGTCTATCCATCATGAGATTGTGCGACTGACCTTGTCTTGTACGTAGATATGCCCGATCACGTCCTATCGCAGACATGTCCCGATGTTCCGAAGACCGTGGCCCCTAAATCGTACCAACGGAGCCACGATTTCATCCGCGATAGCTACCCAGGGTCGAATCTGTGTCCATATTGCGGGAGACGTTGGCCCACGAGTATCTCCATCCTCGACAGTTCGCCAGTCCCGTTTCGAGACGTTGAGACAGCTTCCACCTCCTCCGCTATACAGTCTATCGACCTAACAGCCTCTGATCGTTCCACGCCGTCACAGACAATCTTCACCGGCTCTGGAGACGGCCCTGGCCGTATCCTCACAACATCGCGGCCCTCCGCCGTGTATCGAGATGCCAAACTTACCCAGAGTCGGATTGCGAGGGGCATGAGGGCGAGCTCGTCGCAACTCAGTGAGGCTGTGGCTAAACAGAGCCAAAACAAGAGCAGGCGGAAGATCTCAATGCGCCTCACCGTCTTCCTTGCGAGGCCTGACCCATGGGAAATACTAGACGAAGACGAGGAGCCCCAGTGGTCTTTGGCTAGAGAGCTGCTGAAGGTCGCTTTGCGCCCCTTCGTCGACGAGGAACCATCTTTACCTGTCCACTTCTGGTTCGACAGCATCTTCTTCCCTCAGTTCAAGGACAAGCCTGCCCTCTCTTCTGTTCTTCAATTCGACAAGAGACTCGTTCAGAACGCCCATATTAAAGAGGGTATCACGGAGCTGAGCGACCTCGACTGGGAGAGACAGACAGTCGCAGAGCTTTTCGGCGAGGACTGCCCTTTTCGTTTCAGTAAAACAGAGGGCAGATATCTCCTTTTCCTTGTTTTCTATGAGCCATTGCCTCCTCGACCACAAGTCCCGGCCCCTCGTCATATCAAGACACCGAGGTCAGCTGTAAAGCCGTTCAAAAAGGAGAAGGGAATCAAGAAAGAGCTAGTCAAGGCCGAGGTGAAGGTACAGCCAGCCTTGTTAATCGGGAGCGAGTTCAACTCGCCCTCCTTGAGCCCCTCTCTGAGCCCAGTTCTACCTCCTTCGAGAGCTAGCGCAGAAGACCAGATCGAGGTTATTACTAGCGATGTGGACGAGACCCACGCGGGTCAGAAACGAGCTCGAGACTCTATAAGCTCAGCACTCTCAGTAGAGGCAGAGGATAAGGGGCTCTCGGCTGGCCCTGCCTTCACTGCCCATGGTCCCGCTGCTGGAACCCGAGGAGTTGATACGAGGAGGCCAAGTAGTCGGCATCCTCGTAAACAGACGAGGAAATAGTAGTTACTCTAGCTCAAGGTGACCCAGGTCCCCCATCAGCTCGTCCATACTATTGATAATATCGCCGGGTAGCTCAGTTCCGGAGAGGCTATTGTTAATAGGCTCAAGGTAGTTCTGCTCGAGGAGCTGAAGCTAAAGCATTGTCAGCTAGCTTTTGAGTGCGATAGAGTACTTCTTTACGTACGAATCTCTCTTGCCCTCCAACTGGACTCTCTGGGATGCTCAGCACCGGACTTGCCCCGCAGTCGAGATGAACCTGAATCTTATCTCTAAGCCGTAAGTAGATCGCAAGGTGTGGTCGCTTATGATCAAGCTCCCCATCTAGCTGACCATCGAACTGAAGATCCCGGAGCTGTTGATCACACCAGTCCGTTGTTATTGGGTCAAGAAGATCGTCTATATCGATAGAATCGACAGCGGCCATCATCTGGGCAAGCCCATCTCGAGCCGCAGGCCCTAGATGGACTGCCCAGTTCTCCACTTCGCTTGTATTATACAGATCCATCGGGATCCCGGCGACGAGATGCTCCCTATTCTTCTGTGGCCCGATGCGATGGCCGTTCCACATCTCCGTGAAGTCCGCAACCTCTTGACGGATCATGGGTCCATAGAGAGCATACACCGCGATCTGGTGAGCAAGACGGTTTGGTTGGAAGAGGCCGCTATCAATCAGCTCGTGTGAGAACGCGATCCAGCGCTGACTGACACCTTTGAGTAGCTTTTCCCACCAAGACTCGATCCGTTGGTTCGATGTGCTTGGGCCCCAGATATGACAGGAGCTCAGTCTCGCTCCCTGCCTGTGGACTCGTTGGTCGTTATCCTCGGTGGCATACCGAAACTCTGTCTGATCAAGGTCGGCGAGAATCGCCTGGGCTCCGGCCCAAAGAGGAGTCTCGATACCATGATCCGAGCGGGTGAAAAGGGGGCGGACCCCTGAGTACAACACAGTCCGTAGAAACTGTTTGAGTGAACTCAGCGCAGTCGTATTCCCCCTGCCGATATATATCCAGATGATGGCTCTCGAGTACGTGTCGATACAGGCGTAGATAGAGAAGCCGAAGATCTTGAGCTTCTCGTACCCATCGAGAGACCACATGAAGTTAGGCCCGGGAACCTGGAAGTTCTTCCGGTGCTTCCAATCAGCAAGGCGTCTTTGTTCGGCCCGCTTCTTCCACTCTGGGTTCGTTTGGTACTCGCGATATAAGGTATTCTGGCCGACAAGGACGCCGGCACGGATGCGGACGTAGTGGTATAGATACCCCCTGCCAAATCCTCTGATGCTTGAAGACTGACGGTCGTCTTGGAAGAGGAACTCTCTTGCTTTTTGAATAGCCTCCTGTCGTTCAGCCAGATCTCGGAAGCGCCGCTTCATGCCATGCTTCAGACGGTACTCCTGTACAGTCCGCTCGGAGATCTCGATGCCGCGTCGCTTGAGATCACGGACGATGGAAGTGTCGCTATATCCGTATCGGTAGAAGTAGCCTTTGATCAGCTCGACGAAGGTGTTGGTATCAATCTTTGAGTGAAGGGGGGAGTACTCCTGGGCACCCCATTCCGCTAACCTCCTTTTCAGGGTTCTGACGTCGAGTACGTGCCCATCGTCGCGGAGATGGGCACATATAGTGTCAATGGATAGTCCTTCTCGCCGCTGCTCGAGGATCCAGTCCTTGACGCGCTCCAAGTCCTTACGGGGCCTCGGCATTGTGCGAGACGCAGACCAGGGTTCGAGATCGTGGTAGAGGTCGGAGTTCATACCTCCTTCCAATGCTTCCAGCTGCAATATCCCGACCCCTCTGAACCGGCATTATCGGAGCTTCGGTGCCGATGGAATGGCATCAGCACCGCTTGGTATGGCATCAGCTCTGCTACATTGAAAACAGTGCGCTGTCATATCAATACTGTAGCCCCATATAAAAACGCCGAAAGCCTATGTGCGAAATAGCTCCAGTCATTTTCGTACATGGTTTTGTCACCCATGTGGTAATGTGCGACCGTACTCACCGGCGCTGGCTAGGCTTCTTTTTGGGTCTTCTCCAAATTTGCTGTCGAAACAGACAAAAGCCTGACCTCGATGGGCCCTCTCACCAATCCGCGTAACAAGCGGTGCCCAACACATCTCAGGCCATGGTCAGACTTCCTAGAACAACAGAGAGTCATACTTGGTGCACTCTACGACACGTTCCCTGCCCAGAGCCGCGTTTTCGGGAGCCGAAGTTTCCTGGCCGGCTTGGGAAACAGGATTTTCCAGCGATCGATAGCAAACGAAAAGACACTCGAGCATTTCCTGCACAGCAGTGTGGAGGACCCAGTCAGAGCGATAATAGAGCAGCTCAAGCAGGTGGAGGAGGTCAGCTGTGCATTCGACATAGGAAATGGCATCATTATCGAGAATCCACCCTATGCTATCAGCGACGTCGCTGAAGAAGTCATTGTCCGGGAGACTCCTTCGACACCACCACAGACGCCAGACCGCACACGAGACCTCAGCCAGCTGCGACCCGATCAAATCTGCGTCTATCGATCCAACGATGCACTCGCGACGACCCGTACCATGATCTAGGTTTCTGAATATAAACTTCCCCACAAGCTGACCGCTCCGCATCTTCGTCTCGGTCTGCGGGCTATGAACATTCCCAAGGACGTTGTCAATCAAAAAACTATTCCCACTTCTATGGACCCGGACGCGCTTTTCCAGTATCACGCGGAAAGGCTGATAGCGTCTGCCGTCACGCAGACCTACCTTTACATGATGGAGGGAGGCCTTGAGTATGGTCTTCTGACCACTGGCGAAGCGATCGTGTTTCTCAGGGTCGACTGGGAGGAACCGAAAACGTTGTGTTACCACCTAGCAGAACCCGGCCCCGAGGTGTCCGCCCATCCAAATCACTTCCACGTCTGTACGGCTGTGGGTCAGTATCTAGCTTTCAGCCTCATGACCCTCGGCCTACTAGGAGAACGGCGGATACACGGACAGGAGGAGCGTCGACAGGCTACACTTGACTTGAGCAAGTGGGCAGAAGACTTTGAAACGACTCACCGGTCAATTCCAGAAAGCGAAAGACGGGCGTCAGGCAGCTCACCCGCTTACGAACCCACCACTTACGAGGGCGTCGGCCGATCACCGTACCTCCTCCGCGGAAAGAGACGCCGACCTGGTAGAGCTGATGAAGTCGAAAAGGAAACGTTGAGAGAAGATCCATCGGAATCATCTGATGAGTCAGCGCCGAATCTGCCGGATACTTTATAGTTATATTACTTTATTTAAGATGCATATCTTTATAACTTATATAGATCGCTCTTTCTTATTTATATTTACATTATTAAGTAATATTATTAGTAGCTGCTGATCTATTAGTCTACTAGCAAGATAGATGTGACAATCTACATAGAGTGCCTAACGAAATTGCTCGCATTACTAAATTTTCAGTATCTAATTTGCCTGCCATACTACTAGGCGTGTGATGTATATATAAATCGGTGATTTCTTGACAATCTACCCACTTGAATCTACGTTGATGAGGCCGTGATAGAGAGGATAGAAGCTTGACACCAGGCAGGGTAGAAATGGTAGAGAGCACAACTTTCTATTAATAGTAGATGGTGCATCTACTTTTGGTGGATAGATGTAAACCCCTGCGGTTGACGTAGGTTTGCTGCTGAGGCCGGCAAAGAGATCCTAGCCAATGAGAACACGGCGCACCGTAGTCTTATTCGATGATGTAGGACGTCATGCGTGCATGTCCATCTTTGATATCTTGGCAAAAATGCGGTTAAGGCTTGAACGATGCGAGAGACATCCCATTCCGGCTTTCGCGGGGTTTGGGGTTTGATACTTGGGGCTTATTGCTTTGGCATTTTTAGTCGCTTTGGGGAATGATACTCCAAAGTCGACGTCACCTGCCAGTGTTATGTGACCGGTCATATCATGTTTGCTCACATGCAGGTTATCAAGTTGCGGCCCAACTTTGTCATATGGCGGCGGGGTGTTCCGAGGCGTGATCGTGAAGAAAGCTTAATCAGGGGAGGCGGTGGTACGGATATGCCGTACCCTCAAATGCTTGGTGGTCAGGACAGGTGTTGACTTTAGGAAGGAGAGAATTCTCCGCGGCATCCCGCATCATCTAAAGGGGCACTTCAAGCCGCACTTGATGCTGCTAAGGACGTCACTGGCGATGACCTCTATGAACGGTTCAATCTCGTCCTGCACGACGTGCTGGTGGTGATACATCAAACCGGTCAGATCAGTCGGCAGCTCAGACAAGACGCCCTGGCGACATCGCCTCCAAAAATGGCTTCCGTTCGAAAGGTAATCCTACATCGAGATCGGATAATAGATTAGACAACACCACCAGTAGGAAGAGCTGGTTTATGATCCCTGCTCTGCGCAAACTACATCGGATCGAGCTGTGGCGACGTATCTCAGCTATCTACAGTGAGGCATGGGATGAGCGCATTAAATTACGACTCGGTATTGATAATGATACGCGCAGGGATTCATGGTATATTATGATCGACAAGCTAGTGAGGAGGTGGCCGCGAAGGACTCATATACCATCATCACGTTGTGATAGAGGACTCGTCGTGAACGGCAAAATGACGCCATCCACTGTCACGTCGGACAAATCCCCCAACCCCAAACCAGCCCGTCATCATCAGCCACGTTTATTTATCAGCCAATTTTGCTTAAAATTACAAAATTAAAACACGAATTGATTAAAAAGCTCTCCTCAATAGTCGGAGACTTTTCCTTCAGTCAGCTTTTGGTTCTTTTCATTTGCAACACGACTACTTTGGGAGCCATTGCGGCGATCCCTCCATGTCTTGGGTGGAACTCCATAGAGGCGCGCTGAGGGGCGGAGACCAATTAAATCTGGATCCTCTTCAACTGTGCGTAGAGTATACTCGCGATCTGTTTCTTGATATGAAATGATGAAATTTGAAGTCGAAATACTAGGAACTGCGGTTATGAGGGCTGAGTTTCTCTCAATGTGATGATGCGGGTGAGATGTGTGGGGGTGTCCGGTATGAGGTATGACGGTGGATGGCGTTAAAGGGTAGTAACCTTGGACTTGCAGGCGCTTTCACGCACTGTATTTCGGCTCCGAGACCTATACCCGTCGCAATAGTGACAGCATCATGAATCCGACCACCAAGGTCAAAGCGCTTGAGGGACGAGAGAGCGGCGCCAAAAGATTGGGGAACCGTGCTGTGACTACGATTTGATTTCTCGTTCCGAGCCTGGCCGGCTGATGCAAGATGCACAGTAGCACACACGCAAAGCGGGGGCGGGCCAGCAACCCGCCGCAATGATCGTCGTCGCGACAAACCAGTTGGAGTTGGGTTGGGGAAATCGGACGATGCCGTTGACAGCACCGACCGCGCGCTGTACGCCGGTTTGTACCCTTCGACACCTCGACGCGATCATGGTTTCCCACGCCAGCTGCACTCCACTGGTTCGGCCGTCTATCTCTTTTTTTTTTTTTTTTCCGTCTGGTCGCTGCAGCGCGCGTTGCTTTCTCTTCGCTCCCAGGACTGCACTTCGCTGGTGTGCTGTGCTGCAATCGCCCCTGTCTCTCTCCGTCCTCGTTTCGTACTCCCACCCCCACTCAACTAACTACCACAACCTTGCGCCCTAGCTATCCCTTTAAGTGCCCCAAGGCAACACTTGCGCTAGTAGCAGGGATTCAAACCAACCACAAAGCGAGAATTCTGAGGTACATAGCATCCCACCTATTTTATCTGGTGTCAGAAGTCACCGCTGATGTCGATCTACATCACAGTACATAACCCTCCATATAGCTAAACAGATTTTTAAAGTCAACCGGCGTACCGCTGATCTCCCGCCCTCTGTGGGTAATTAAGCCTATCTGTTGCCTTAGGGCATTTAAAAGGGATAATACAACATTGTCACCATGAGGACTTCAACATCCGACGCCTCCTCAACTAGAGGTGAGTCAAAGCAGTCAAAGAAATCTCCCCTCGACCAGATGAGCCTCCAACCCCCTCCACCCCATCCTCCCGTCTTGGTTTCTCCGCCATGGCGCATCATCGTCATCGCTTCCCGTCATCCCCATCCACCTAGCGTTGCCGTCTCGTCTCCATTCCTGTCCTGTACCTCCGTCCTCGTCGCCTCTCTCCGTCAATATCGTCGTCACCGTCCGTCCTACTCTCGTAGATGCCCGATCGACGCAAATGCCGAGCCGCCCGTGAAACCAGAAGCCGCGTCCACTGCCGAAGCCGCCAAACCGCTTGCGCCTCCTCCTCGGCCCGGTCAACAACAAGGTACCGACACTGCTGACTACTTCGCGGCCACGGTCGGCGGATCTCAGTCTGGAGCCCAATCCCTTCGAGCAGTCCTTCGGGGGCGCCCCAGAAACACTAGGAGGCACTAAGCTGCCGTCGGTCGCCGCCTTGACGTCCCCCTCGTCCCTCTTCCCCGGCCCTAAAGCAACACCATTCAACTGGGGTGGAGTTTTGCTGCAGACTGGCCCTCTGAGCCCAGCCATGCTTTCTGGTCCTGCCAATGACTACTTTGGTGATACGTATCATCTGCGCGGCGGTTTTCCTACGCCCAACGAATCTTCCTTGAGGGCGGGCCTGACTCCGGGCAGCGGGTCTATGTTCCCTGCGCCCAGTCCCAACTCCCAAGCCCTCTTTGCCCACCTTGCCAGTGGAGGGACGACGCCTAGCACCATCGATTTCCATCGCACTGCTATGAGCGTAGCTGCCAGGAGAGAGCAAACAAACGGTGTTCAGCGACAGTCCGGACAATCCCAACAGGCTCCACCACAGCAACAGCAATCGGTCACATCTCAACCCCAAGGGATCCCCAACGGCCCCGTGGTAGTCAACTCCGAGACGAAGCCCGTGTCCGGTCCCTTTGACCCTCACGCCAACGACGCCTCCAACGGCCTTTTCATGCTTGCCCAAGGCAGGAACGAGGCCCAATCGACGAACCAGTTTGCTGTCACTTCGGGCGCAACTAGCCATGCACACCCATCCCCCGTTGTGCCCCGGAATATGAACACCTCGTCGCAGATGTCGAGAGCCAATGGTGGCTCGATCGGTTCCGTTCGCGGTGTGAGCGAAGGTAGTGTCGCCTTGGACGACAGTGACCAGGCCCGACCCAATCCACGAGGCAAGGGCAAGAAGAACCCGCCCACCACAAATAGTCGAAGAAAGGCCGATAAGGCTCCCGCAAAAGCACCACCGAACAAGAAGTCCAAGGCCAATAGCGGAGCAGTCGCTATGGCTGAAGACATGGATATATCTGACGACGAGTCTAACATGAATTATGATGAAAACGGGTCCAAAACCATGACGACGGATGAGGAGAAACGCAAGAACTTCCTTGAACGAAACCGGTATGTTTTACTCGAAAATCTATATCTATGTTGAACTATGGTTACTGACATTTCACAGTGTTGCTGCCCTGAAGTGCCGTAAAAGAAAAAAAAGCAGTGGCTTGCCAACCTACAGACCAACGTGAAGATGTTCAACACCGAGAACGATACTCTGACTTCGCAGATCACGCAGCTGAGAGCAGAAGTGGTCAACTTGAAGACACTTCTTCTCGCACACAAGGACTGCCCAGTTACGCAACAGCGAGATCTCCACAGCGCCTTCATGTCTCAGGCGGTCGAACCCTTCAACCCCCAAATGAACCCCTATGGCATGGGTGCACCCATGCCCAATCAACCGTTCATGGCTGGCCAGGGTGTTCAACGTCATTTCTCATAGAACGAGCTGCGATCCGCCGATGGCCGTGCAGGCGACCTGAGGGCGACTTGAAAATCGGTGGAGATATGTGAAAACTTTGCCTGAAACCCAGAGAACGTCCTACACGAACTGTGTACTAGCACGCACACGGCCTGACCGAGAGCCAATAGCGGCTCTCATTGCCTACATCTACACGACCGTCCATCTCAATGTCCCAACGTCGACGAAATGGTAGGATCTCCTTCTTCAGAAGGAAAAATAGTCCAGATTGGCCGATGAAGACTGACGCCAAATTCAGGCCGTCGTGGCCCACTGCGTCGAGCAGCCCCATGCTTCTGGGAACTCCCTGCAACCGTGGCCAGTCTTCCAGCCAGTCAATGGCCCGGCCGTGGAGCTGCTCGAAATGTCTTTGGGGCCGAGTCCATGAACAAGGTGCCAGGTTTTGTAAGGAGCACGACCGTTTCTCAAGCTATAATAGATAGAATCCGAGATGTCTGTATTGTAGACGTCGTCAGTCATGACCAACTCCAAGAGTACAAACAACTCACCAACTCGTCGCCATCATCATCTTTGTCTCCTCCGTCTTCTTTGCCATTCGTCCCTAGGAAACCCCCCAACCGCACGATGGCGATCATCATCAGCGTCACAATCACCGCCCCGGGCCCCTCCCTCCCTCTCTACTACTTCCAGACGCCCGGGTTAGACTCCGCGCCAGATCGGCTCTCTCCGCCCTCGCATCGCGGCAAACACGACACTCGCTTTGAACCACCTCGCCTGTCAACTTCGACACGAACTTGCCGCACATGGCCCAACACGGCGTCATCCCCACGAGCTGCTCGCCTACACGCCGCCCGCATGCCTGGCAGATGAGCGTGCCCAAATTGGCAAAGCACATGCTGGTCCATTGGTGTATGTGCGTGCGTGTTCTCAGCAGGGAAGGAAAAAGGGTGTTTTCAATTCTTCTCGCCAGTCTTATAGTTCAGGTAAGACAAGGTCCTCCAGCGGATTCCATGAAGGCGGTGGAGTATTGCTACGGCCCATTGGAGCGAAGGGAGGCCGTTGACGATCCAGAGCTCAAGGGTTCGTCGTGGCGAGGCGGTTGGAGTGCCCGGGCTTGGAGCATATGTTCCGGCACGTGAATCTGGGACGTGGGGCCCAAAACTCCGAAATTTTAGCTATGCCGTGATTTGTGTGGGCGACTGTCAACTTGGGGGAGAAGTTCGGGATCTTGCCTGACTTATACTGGCTCCTGGAGTCATTAGTGACAAAGAAGAACAGCTAAAATGAGTCAGGTTACCTTTCTTGCACGTTGATTGTGACTGGCTGGGTGTGCATGGTTCTCGCCTGCCGGAGACGCCATCAGGACTGGCGCCGCCCGTTGTAAGCTCATTACGCCACCCGCCTTCCCCTTGAAAACAGTTTCCTTAGCGCAGTCTACCAACAAAGATGGGAAGGTGTTGATAGCCGCAGCTTGCAACCTCGAACACCATATCCACGCCGACGTAAAGCCTATCGGGCTCCACAGACTCGCATGGCCATGTCCCACGAACGATCCTCAATAGCAACCGCCTTCAACCTTCGACAGCAACCGAGCCCTTAGCCCCGGCCAAACTAGACTCATCTAGTAGTCTACAAGAGCTCCGAAGCAAAGGCAGGAAACCTCAAGACTTATTACACCACAAGATCAGGGACCTGGGGTTAGGGAGAGATTTACGATCTTAGGATAGGCTGGCACATTAAGTACTTCAAAATGGAGAAAGGATAATAATGCTTGGCCCTTTTTGCTGCCATTACCTACCGTTCCCCCCCGGCTGCCGGGTTTTCCAGTAGGAAGGCTTGATATTTGAGATATCCAGCAAGCTATAGACCCTCGCACCCCACTTGCCCTACGGGATGCCGAAGCACTTTACGCTCACGTGGCGTTAAATATATTACTTACTTCCAGCTTACTTGAACACGCGGCTTTGTACGTATGTATTTATGTATATTTTTCGTCCGCGGAGCCGCGAGGCCCGTAAAGCCCCCTATTGGAGCACAGGACATGCTGAGCTAGGATGGAATTTATTACGCTCGGGAGGATTAAGCCCCATAGGGCCAGCACGCCAGGCTAATAACGTTTCCAACACTTTGACCGAGATCTCCCAAAAGCCACACATTTCTCATCTGCTATTTGTTTGCTCCCACCTGGTGTGATGTCTCGTCTTGTGATGGGGATCAATGATGAAAGCTCTTGATTTTCTATCTGATCTTACGGGAAAGGAAGGCCCCAATGGCCTTGGCCTTGCAGTATGGAGTTCTTACTTTTTATTTACCTCTAGTCTGTGAGCAACAACGCAAGGATGGCGCACCCAACATCACTGTGGAGAGGCAGTGACATACCTGGGGGCTTGACTGAGCAGACTTCTAGTGGGTGATAAAGTTACAACACATTCCGCTGTACCTTTCTGTCGGCATAGCCCGTCTATCATCCCATCCGTTTTCACCCCGGGGCATGTCAGTAGATAGCCCTGATTCTTAGCCCTAACCAGAACTCTAAAGACCAGTTTACCCTCTACAATGTAACTAACTATTCGCATCCCAGGACTGCTCGGCAAACTCCGCTGACTTATCTAGCATGCATTGGTTAAGCATTGGCCGCCGCCACAACGTTGTGCTCACGCAAATGCCGAGTATAGGAAAGCCAACGCGGCAGTAATCGCCCCTAATTGTCAGGCAAGTTTCCCAAACGTCAAGCTTGCCCGCGTAGTAAGCATCAGCGGCGCTATTCCCTTCGGCCCCAACGGCAAGGAGATCATTCTCGGCGACGTCATCATCAGCAATGGCGTCATCAGTATAATCTTCAACGACAGTTATTTGGCAGCTTTCCTGTATTCCATAGAAACACCGTGCGCATCGAGAAAAGTAGGAAAGAGATTGGCCATTGCATGTGATGACCCAGATGGAGCGGGATGGAGGAATGAGTGGCACGGGTTACATTGTTGGGTGCTACAAAGGGATGTTCTAATGCGCGAGAACAAGAGAGGCAATCTGTACTACCTGGGAGCCTATTGCGCTCACCGGCAACGATGTAGATCTATCAACACTCTTGGGCCGGAGAAAACTTTCCGCCCGACCTGCAAGGTGATAGCACTGTAACGCCATCCCTCGATCAATTCGAGAGGCGTTGGCGTCCACTGATATCCAGGGCCCTTGCAAAAAGTCTGTGTCTGTGACGTCACTCCATGGTGTTTTTTCACCCTTGGCGCGTTGCATGACGAGGTGTGGACCGAACAGTGTGCCAGAATGGTAGTGTCATCGTCCAAGGAAAACATCCATTTCGCTTCATCGACAATACGGTGATCCCATTCTCAACCTCAACTTGTGGGCAAGCCGAAGACGACAGTGCTATGAAGCCCGGCCCGTGGAGACAGGTCGGCTACCTTTCTCACGATTGGAAGGAGGAAGATATCTGGTCATCATGGAAATATGTCACCACTCGCCGAAGAGAGTATCCCGATAGTTCTCGTCTAGAGAGTACGTCTTGGCAAATACAAACGGAAGACTGTGTCTCCCGAGACCCACAATTGGTAAGGGTATGGTAGAATTCGCGCGAATATCAAGCTAACTCACTGTAGGTTCAAGGTTTGTTATGTGACTTGGCCATATGGCCCCTTGAGAACCAAAACAACTATTACCGAAAATTTGGAACTGGCTGATTGCGAAGACTTTGGTGGACAAGTCGTCATCCACAGTCTCTGACTCGTTGCCCTTCAGAAATCTCGTCGACAAGCTGTCGGGAATCAACTCAACAAGATCCAATTCTGGTCCGCCAGATAAGCATTGTGGAAATTCGTGACTTTTGTAAAGCAAACAAAAAAAGTATGCCCTGGCCATCATCGTTGTTGCTACTTGTCCCATGTCACCGTTCCATCCCAGTGACATGTTTGCATGTCAAACCCCGTCAGCCATCCCAGCTCATCCAGAGCCGCCGTCCATCTACTCCATTCCAGTTCTTCAATCGGAGGCCACGTAGAATGTTCCGACCTTGGCAGTCCAATGGGCGGGGTTGTCCTCCAAACAAAAATCTCGCAAGGTCTCCAAAATTCATGGTTCGAACCCTTACCAGAATCGTCGTCTCCCGCAGCCCTCACTATCCCCTCCGCGGGCTAGTAAGAAAACGGTGTGTGACGTTTCAGCCTGCCCGCGCGAGCGCATGGATAGCAGGTCTGCCCGGTCTCTTGCAAGTTTCAATGACCCAGATGCCGTTCCGATACCATCATCCCTCTAGCGTCGTCCCTCCTGGCAAATGGCAAGTCAGGCTGTGACGGGCGATAACCCCCGAACAGGATACCAGATTGAAGAACCTGGGATCCAGAGCTAAGCCACCCTTTTCCCGGGAATTTGCTGCTAGTCTTGCTTCAACGGTACCTGTAGGATTGAGACATGGCTCTTCTTGTACGCGCTTTCACAACCTCAACTTCGACTTCACCCCCCCGCCGCTCGTCGTGTACGGGTTCGTCTGGGCAATTGAAAGAACTTGCTCATCGGTCGCTCCACGTCTTGTTTTCTATTTCTATTGTAGGGTGCGGGTCATTTCGTTTGTAACGATTTATGAGAGTCGGCACAGTATCTTCTTCTATCCCAAGCTTCCACTACACAGTACCCCACCAAACCCAAAACCGCCATCACTAGCACAAAACGACAGCCAGAGGTCTATTCAAGGTACTTTCAGATAGATAAAGCCTCTCTTTAGCTCTTCCTCCCGCTGCTTCGGCCATCAGTTTAACCTCTTGCACAGAAACTACCGTTTAATCCCTCTCCATCCCATGGGCGACAGAGCCATGGGCGAACCGAATCCCATAGGAGATAACTCGATCTTTGGGATATCCTACATCTTCCAACCTCTTCTATGGGAGCAATGGTGGTCGATAGACCAGTTAGTCTCGCTTGGTTTGTCTGAAGACAGGAGCAGCACGGCAAACGGCGTCTACCAGCAGACTGGTCCTCTACTCGATGGCTTTATATATCGCTCTGATACCAGCTCGACCGACCATTGGAATGACACCAGCCCTGTGACCGACTACACCGAGCTGTTGAGTAGCCCCGGTCCTGTCACGAAGTACACCGCTCCATCTTCAAATTCTGAGGACATGGTTTCCGAGGAATTACCTCCCATTCAGGGCTACTGGCATCCACCCTCGACACCAAAGAAACCGAGTCGAAAGCGGAAGCGCGACTCTAATAAGCTTCCGCCTCGCAGTGCCGCTAGACGAAGTTCATCGGGTGACGAAGGCATCAATCCACAGAAAGAGAAGAAGGTGAAACATTCAACTGTTCGCCGCAAGAGCAATCCCAGCGGCAACGGCGCTCATTTAGCCCAACAGCGCGACAGGCGCATCAAGGTGATCCAGGAACGGAACCGAATCGCATCCAACAAGCTCCGGGTCAAGAAGAGCGAAGCCTTGCTGAGACTCAAGTCTAGTGAGCAGGACAAAGAGCGCATCCACCGTGACCTGTCCACCTGCGTGGCCGACTTGACCCTCGAGGTATACGAGCTCAAGATGCAACTTCTACAGCAATCGGGGTGTAACTGTGCCCTCATCCAGAACTATCTCGTCAATGAGTCCCAGCAATATGTACAGGCGTTAAACGAGAAGCCTCAGCGAGAGGCCTCAGCGAGAGGCCTCGTATCTGCAGCCGTAGCAGGGTGTGCGACGCGAGTAAGAATAATGGCTGGATTAAAACGGGGCTAGAAGAGAAAGATGGCAAGACACCATTGTGGAGATCCTTTCGGGGGGTGATTTCAGGGGGGCAACAGGCTTGCCCTACAGAATGTTAATTTCTTTTCCTTCCCTACCTTCAGGTCCGTGCCATGGGGAGTTCCCATCTCGATCCCCTTTTCAGGGTTCCTGCCTCCATCTCTCATGCGATCAAGAACCTGGTCTTGTGGGTTGGCCAGCTTCCTAGAGGCGGTTAACCAACCCAAACCCTCGGGAGGCGGCTCGTATGATGTATCAACATGTGATAAGCGTCAAGCCAGGGTGTGACGAGGGCGACTTGGGAGTGTCACACAAATGTGCCTCGGACCCCTCTTTCGTATCTCCGTGGCGTCTGTGAGAGTGATTTGCGTAGTACAAGCTGGAAGCAGGGCGGGGAAGTTCTCAATGTGTGTGTAATTCGTCTCGGTCTCCCTTGTCTTCTCCACTTTCGAAAACAAAGGCGTTATCAGCAGTCGTCTCCCCGGCTTGCCTCTTTGGATTTGTTGACCCTCGATCCCCTCAACGGTTGGCAGTCGGTGGAGTGCATGCAAGTCTGATCACCACGCTAACATATGACAAGTCGCTTCTCGCGGGGCCACAGAGCTTGGTCTGATGCGCTATGATCCCTGATTACACGATCTCACGCAGGGGACGGGGGGTTAGATGCTACCCTAAACGCTACAGCCCGCGCTTGATGCGGCCGTCTCTCAGCCACACGGTGCAAGATGTTGTTTTTGGACTTGCCGGGGCCAGCGTCTGCTATGTCTGGTCCTTTACAACATTTGCAAGGCCTTGACCTTCACTCTCTACACTATACCCGACTTGAACAATAACAACCACCCACAGCATTGGTGGGCTTATTCTCACACAACTGTAAGTATAATCGGCTACGGTTTGACGACAATACACTGAACTACCGAGCCAGCAGTCGAACGCATGGCTTGCTACTTCTTGCTATCTCTTTCAACGCTCTTCCAGATGTCTTTCACACCTCTTCTCTTGTTTGCCAGCGAATTGTCTCCCATCTCATGAACGACTTGGGCCACAATGCGTCCATCCTCCACTTTGCTCCCATCCAAATACGCCATCATCTCTTCTTTCGTCCATTCTCTTGATACTGTTGAAAGTCATGTAGCGCTTGGGCATCTGCTTAAGGGGTTGAAGAGTGGTCTGAGCACATACAAGCCGTATCCATGCAGATATTCCTCCCCGGGTCTCACCTCGCCGTCGATGAGTGTATGGTCCGCTTCACAGGCAAAAGCTACGAGATAACGGTTATCAAAGGCAAGCCTGACCCCGTAGGCTTCAAGATATGGGCTATCGCCCAACAGGGCTTCTTTATTCGGTGGCTATGGCACATCAAGGAGGCACCGCACGGCGCCGTTGGCGTTGAAATTTCAACACAAAAGTCATCATCACAAGGTCGGCCAAGCAAGTGAAGAAAGGTCTCGGCCACGGCTGCAGGGAAGGTCTCTGATACAGAAGACAAGCCTATCACTATGCATTCGACCCAGGCCGTCGTCATTGCCCTTACAAATATGCTGCCAAAAGCGACATATCACGTATTTGTGGATAACCTTTTCTCGTCGTCAAATCTCTTCCGCAGCCTTCGCAGCCACGGCCACGGGGCCACAGGCACGGCTCGTACGAACAGCGGCATCTATGAGGAATTAGTCCGGGATAAGAACAATGACAGCAAGGTCAAGAAAATGTACGAATTTAATACGGTCAAGGCGATACCGACCCCTGACAATCAGGTACTGACTTCAGGCACCTTTCAATGAGAAACCCCTAGTAATTCGTCTTCGTGCCGTATCCCTAGGTCAACCGAATCGCTTGGAAAGACAACAGGCTTGTATTATTCTTGGCTACCGTAGTTACCGGCGCCGACGATGAGCGTGTCATGCGACAGAGGAAGAAGCCATCGTCAGGAAAGTCAGAAGCCAAGCCAATACGCCGCTTTTTTGGTG
The DNA here is from genome assembly GCF_021365365.1 of Ilyonectria robusta. Taxonomy (NCBI): domain Eukaryota; kingdom Fungi; phylum Ascomycota; class Sordariomycetes; order Hypocreales; family Nectriaceae; genus Ilyonectria; species Ilyonectria robusta. Next base: position 27,310 of record NW_025764480.1, read on the forward strand.
ATGAAGCTAATAAGATGATAAATATCCCGACAGTGGCTGCTGCTTATAACGAAGAGATGAATCACGTTGACCGTGGTGACCAATTGAGGTTATATTATGCATACGATCATCCCCTACGCCGGGGTGCTTGGCAGGCACTTTGCTGGACCTTCCTTCTTGATGTGGCCCTCGTTAATAGCTATATTGCTCAACTTCATGGGCCACAGCCAAATTGGAAGAGATATACGAATCAAAGGGAGTGGCGAGAGTGCATTTACAACGAATTATTCAACACCTACGGTCATGACAGTCAGGCAAGGAAGCACTACCGAGCAGGAGACGAGCGTGACCTACACAAGCCCGAATTACAGAGAGAACACACCAATCGCGAGGTCAATCATGTCAACCGTAAGGTCAAATCAGACTGCCCAACCTATCAGGGATGTCAGCAAGGGCAGCTACGAATAAAAAGTCAGGATTAAAACCCTCTTACAGAAGGGGCTGCCGTATTTGCGATGTATCGATTTGTAGTGAGCAGCATTGTTGGGACTTCTATCACCACATAATTTAGCGCAGGAATTATGTACCTTTAATTTGACGCATTTTCATTGGCTATATCCCCTCATCGTGACCGGACCGGAGGTCTTCACGCACTCGGGAGATAGAGGCCCGGGAGGTCAGCGGTAGGCTGATTGACTTCATAAGGCTAGGTGGCTATGCAGAGGGTTGTGTATCTCGATGTAGATCTCTAACAGCCGCGACTTCTAGCGCCTCATAAAATAGGTGGGACCTCTTGTACCTCGTCTTACTCTCCTTTTCGTTGGTTTGAATCCCTGTTACTAGCGTAAGTGTAGCCTTACCATGGTCAAAGGGATATATATATTGTACTTTCATTCGAATGAAGACCGGTGACCATGGCACAGGGCGTTCATTAGGCCATGGACCGCTGTCGCTTCCGAGAGAACATGATTCCTGTCCCCTTCCTGTGGAGCTATGAAAAGGGGACCCTGCCCGAATCTCACTATTATGTCACCAGAGTGTGCGTCCTTGCTTCACTTGCCACCTGGTGATGTAGCCTCAATGATGTGTCTGCCAGGATCTGCATCCAGGATTCCGCCTCGCAGACACAGGCGAATAGAAGATAGGAACGACGCTATCGGTCATGGATGATCCCGTATCTTGAGTGTTACGTCGAACGTGTGTTTATGTGGGACAGCACCGCTACCCCAAGGCCTCTTAAAGTAAATCGTAACAGCGTCTAATAATTCCGTTCTAGCATTTCGCCTTGGAGAACACAATCCTAAATATTCTAACATCATGACCGATTACGATTCAAAACGACGACGAGGCCGTGGCCGTGAGCGTCATTATCCAAGCGACTACCTCTATTACAGCGATGACGAACGCCGGTCACGGACCAGATCCAGAGGTCGCGATCTCATTAATCGATTAGGAAATCAACTGTTTAGTCGCTCCCGGTCTAGCAGAGGACGCAACCGATCTGATTCTCGCGACCGCTATCATCAACCAGGTGAGCATGTCCCAAAACAGGTCTTTTGACGACACTCGCTGAGAAAATCACTTAGAAAATGAGAAGATGAATCTCGCAATAAATGCAGCAATTGATGCGGCGGTTGTGGAGGCATTCCGATTGGGAGGCAAGCCAGGCAAGTGGACTGGTTCCAAGGGAGCTAGAGTCGTCACCGCAGCAGCTAGCGCAGCAGTCATCGACACGATGCTTCAGAAACATTCAAATAAGCATAGCAAAAGGACGATGACTGAAGCCATAGTTGGTGGTCTTATCGTAAATAGGGTTGTAAATGGGCCGCGGAAGGAGCTGAGATATCGTTAAGTTGTCAAAGAATGGCAGAAGTAATCTCGCAGGTGGAAGCGCTATCCCAAAGTCGACTGTGCAGAGGAGGTTAACGACTGGTTTGACGGATGGTATGTAATTTTAGGCAATTTATTGATACTTACGATATTTTTGGGCGTCTTGAGCCTTGCAGAGATGAGCGATCAAGAAGTTGAACGGAGACTTGGCCCAGAGCATCTGGAAATGCTGCAAAGGTCGAGGAAGAAACACGAACGGCTAGGATCCTCATGGAAGTGGGTTCTCATGGCACAGTAGCCCTAAAGCAAAACGCGGATTAGAGAAACATTCGTTGTTGACCTGAAATCATGAAGATTCTTCAACTATTTCGTCTAGATGAGCTATCATACAGGATGGATTAGATATGACAGCTTGGTGACGATAGAAGGTCTTGATTCCTAGCTAACTGACGGTCTGAAATGCCGTATTTTATAGAGGAATCTGAATACACTAGATGTCTTAGTACAGCGATCGGGATCAGCCCCCTGACAGCAGGATCAGCTGTTGGGCTGCTAGGGAGATCAACTGTTGGGCCTATTAGCCTGGGAAAATAACAGTCCGTGAAAAGCATATAAAATGGTATGCCTTTGACTGCCGAAGTCGGCGATGTGTCATCCTCGTCCGTTCCGTCTGACACCCTTACAGTTCTATCGATAGAAACCAACTCTACCCCGGTCCTACAAGCCAACTCTGATGGATAAAATATGGTGCGGGAAAACCAACTCTACTATCCCCTCAATTGTGGTAAGCCTCCCACGCGGTCATTCGCAGGGATTCGGGTAAATAAGAATTCCTTACTCAGCCTATACCTTCACCAGCGCTGATCTTCGCCTTAACCCCAAGTAAACCAGTTATAAGATTATAACAGATAAGACGTTATCGTGACTGTTACATTGAGTTTCTGCTAGTAACCATAACACTGGAGCAAGCTACTTACGGGAGGCTTCCCACAATTGAGGGTATAGTTGATCAGACCCTTACCTTTGTAAGGGCCAAAAGAGGTGCTAGTTTTTGTTAAGGATGTTTCTCCCGCTCTAAGCGAAGGAATGGGGAGAGACAGAGAAGCTTTATATATCTGAGTTGCAATTAGTACCTCTAAATAAACTTCTCTTAGTCCATAGCCTGAGGTATATATGAAAGGCATGCATGGGACTAAGTCAACTAAATGCGTGCGCCAAGTCTATGTCTCATCTATCTTCAACGGATGCCTTCAGGCTTATCACTGATCACTGTCTGAAGACGCCCAGAGGGTCAGGTTGTCACAAAGGAGTTGCATGATGAGGATGCTGTCGCCATCAGGCTCCTCGTTCAGGGCATCGAGCTCCGCATTGGCATCATCAAAAGCATGCTTCGCAAGACGCCAGGCAAGATCGCGTGAATCCAGAATTTTGTAGTAGAAGACAGAGAAGTTGAGAGCCAAGCCCAGTCGCAATGGGTGAGTGGCCGTGAACTCTGTTTGAGCAACATTGGCAGCAATCTAAGAAGCAAACAAAAGTCTCTGATTAGTATACCTTAGCTGACTGAATTCTGAACCAATATATTTGGAACCCACCTTGTAGGCCTTATACGCAGAGGTAACTGCAAGATTGTGCTCCTCACCCGACACAAACCCGGCCAGGTAACGGCTGTAGTCACCCTTCCTAAAAAAATGTGAGGAGTCAGCCCAAGTGTCCTTGAGAAGGGGAGGCCAGTAAAATAGGCATACATCTTGTAATATAAGGCCTTTGACTCGCCAGTACTGGCATTGGGAATCAGGCTCCCGTCTAGCAGATCCAAGACGTCCCGGCAGATCTTCTCGAGCTCATTTTCAATTTTAATGCGGTATCCACGTAAAGTATTAGTATGCTTCTCATCACCCCTTAACTCGTTTTGCTCGATCGAGGAGATAATACGCCAGCTAGCACGACGGATGCCGAACATATTGTTAAAAGCAGTGGTGAGAAGGTTCTGCTTATCGACACTCAGCTCACTACCCGTCTTGACGACTTCCTTCAGAAAGGGGACCATCTCATCGTAGCGCTCAGCCTGGCCACAGAGGCGAGCGAGGAAAATCTGGCTACAGCTATAAAATCAGTGTGATGGGCCTGGAGAGACCGATCGAGCGGAGACAAACTTCTTACGCTGCATGATGAGTGTCCTGTTTAGTGAATTGCAGTGGTAAGGTGGGGCTCTACCAAAAAGAGAATCGTACTTGGGACTAGAACTGTGTCAGATAAAGGGAAATGCGCTGCTAGAATGGGAGAAAATGAGGTAAAAATGCAGCGACAACAGTGACAGGAAGGAGCGCGTGGCGGGGGCATTTCAAGACGGTTTGTTTGTGAACTCCCAAGCGTGGTGTATCGGTTTCGAGCTTATCGGGCAGAGAGGAGTGGTATAAATGGTAGTTGGGAATCTGCAGCATGTCGTGGTCGGGCAAATATAGTGGGTTGCGCAACAAGCCGCTGACTGAATGTTGACGTTGGTCCTAACGGCATGCTCAGGCCCACGCTTTGCTGCACCTTCAAAGGTGGCAGTGGATATGCGTCTTCCTCTTCCATTTCGTCATGGTCATGTCATCCTCCTCCTTCTCCTCGTCGGGCACGTGGCTGGTTGACAGTTCCTTCTCCCACCGCCAGTGTCACAGGCCGAAGGTCTTCAGTCCACCGTAGTAGGCTCGACCCTCACAAAACACCATTCAACGCACAAGAGGCGTGCAGAACACCAATATATCCGCTTGAATACACTTGATCAGGAAATTAGGGCTTTATGTAGACGTCTGTATGCTTTAGAGACGATGCGCAGCATTCTCATCTACATTGGATGATTACCAGGGATCGATCGGGTCGGATCAGCACCAGCCAACAGGGCACATATACAGCTCACAGCAGAAGCGCAAAGTACAACCCGAAGTCAAAATAATGAGTGGGAAAACTGAGAAATAATGGTTCCTTGCAGCTTAGGGTGGCCTGAAACCGATTATTATTGTTCGCTTACATTCTCTATTGTCTAATCTGGCTTGGCCATCTTCGTCCTCCTCCGAGTCCGGCTGACCAGTCGTTGGATTGGACATGGGCGGTAGGGGTGTGTTAGCCCGGGATTGCTGGAAGCTCGCTGGGGGCGCAGTGCTAGCCAGGGGAAGAACCCTGCAAGCGTGCACGGGCGAAAGCGTGTATTTTGCGAAAGACTGGCAAGGACCCTCCAGCGTATAAAAAAAGACAAGAATGCGTGGGACACGGACGTGTGCACGGACGCGAAAATAGTACTCTAGTCGTCAGGTCGACATTCCCAGCAAAGCATGGCGTCCTGAAAAGCAACCCGGCATATTGGCGCAGTCTCCCGCGACAATCGAACCGACGTCTTCTTTCTGAACTCTCATAGTAAGACCGTAACGGGTTTCAAGTTGGTAACGGTCCTTAGAGATATGAGTTTATGACGGGTACCTTTATTGCGCTGTAGGCTATAGCGGTCTCCACTGGTCTGAACTATCTCAGCGTCTTCACCATTGGCGAAGACGGTCAGCTTTGTCAGATCAGAGAGGGCAGAACGGGCTTTGAGGTATTGACTGGAGTCTACCTAGGGCAGCTGTTGCTAGAAGTGTAAACCGTCTGCCTATGCGCAAGGTCTGTAGCTAATAGCAGCACCAGAAATGGCCATTAAGTGGCGGGTCCTGCTACTTAATACACGCAGCATAGGGGTTAGATGCCATTTGCATAATATAAAAATATGGTGAGCTCTCCTTACAAGAGGGTCAGAGATTCATTTGGACACACCCCCTTCTCTTGTAGGCATAAGTGCTTGCCAGTTTGACTTCTACCTAGAATTCCTCAAGGGGTAGACTCTAGTCACGGACAATCAATGGCTCGTTCGTCGGCATCGAAAACAGGCCCAGGGCAGCCAGCTCTAACCCCCTGGGAGTACAATTCTTCTCAAGCTTCGAGGGGCTGGAGATTCGAGCAGATGGCACGGCGTTTGTTTCCAGTTGTCGAGTTGGATCAAGGCGTCGTCTACCCTGCATTCCTATAGTCTCCCAAATCCCCGGATGTAATAGAGCTTTAATTTATACTCTCTGGAAAGGCATGCCGAGAAAAGAATATCGTAGTATTACCGAATTGTATTTAAATACAACTCTAAACAGTAGATGGAATTAGAGTGTATTCCTGAGTGAAGGAACGGCATTATATCCTATTAGAAACCTCGAGTTGCCAGATGAACCTCAGAAGATGTCTTCTATATTCTCCCTGTCAAATGCCTGCGATCCTCTACCCGTTGAGTCCGCTGACGAATTTCTACAGATGCTTCCCGTCCCATCATTCTGTCTTTCCTCATGTTGGAGGATAATCTCAGTCGTCATCATGACCCCATTGCCATTCTGAGGCGGTGATGGCTGTGCTCTGTCATTGGAGCCCTCGGTACCTCCCATAGCATATGCTTTATATGAGATACCAGTATGTTTCCTATCTACTTCGCCAGAGAAGGTTTCTAAGGGGACGTTGGTGTTAGTGACCGTATTATTATATCGACTTCGTGGACTAGAGCTGGCGTTCTTGCTCCCGGTGGTCATTTCGACGAGACGGTTCAGGATGGAGAGCTCCAATTTCAACTTTGTGCTGTAGACAAAAGACTTGTAGGATGTCTGATACTCGTATTGGTTTGCATACTCAAGACCAAGGATGGTGATATCGAGGACGATGATGAGGATGTTGACAAGGACAAGATGCTTCATTAAACGGCGACTCCACCTGGTGTTTCCCATAGAGCGTTCGAGCTTCATCCTCTTAACAGTTTCAATGATGTAGAAACTGGATAAGATGAGTTCTTGGAGAAAGAAGATGGTGACCTGGATCTTTTCCATAATAGCATATGGCTTCTGCCACATCTCAGGGCTACTAGAAAAAGAGCCATAGACCATGGGGATGATAGCGCCATGACAGATAATTGCGTCCGTGATGATCATGCATAATATCAGCTTGAGGCGTTTTCGGTTCCGCAGCACCAAGTGCAGCCGGGACCAAAGCACCAATGACTGACCGGTGACCATGCACACCCAACCGACCACAATTAAAGTGCAAGAAAGGTAACCCAGCGACGGGGACCCGAAGTACTTAATGAGGAATCCCACGCAGTACAAGGGAATGCCCCAAGTGGCGATCAGGAAGGTCCAAAAGTACAATCCGGCATAACGGTGAAACGTTCCCCAGATGATGCAGTTGAGCTCGATGGTATTGTAAAAGGAGATTGCGAGGAAGACGATAATGATTGTCATGGGCGTTTGGGAGAAGCCGGCATCCCCAGAACCGAAACCGCGCGCCAGCATCCAAATTGCCATCGGATGCTGCAAGGAGATACTTCTTGTTTGTAAAGGAATGAATTAATGATGGAAGGGCTGCCTAAAGAAAAATAAGCCAAGCGGCGGTGAAGATGGCGGCTCTTTGAGGACAGGAAAAGAAAAGCGGCTTTTCGTGTTTAGATAAAGGTTGACGGTCGATGCTATATTACGAGCTCGCTCATGTCTGTTGTCCTGTGGCTGTTGTAGTTGCACGCCTCAAGCCTAGGGGGTTCCACCAAACACAAGGTCCTGATTAGTTGGCGGAAGCCGGGAAATGCCGTTAGGCCTGGGACTGGGGCTAAGTGTCAGAGAGGCTGCTGTTGTGCATCCGGTATCGAGAGTGATGGGAGATGAGTGCGCTGGGAACCAGAAGCAACTGGTGAGCGAGTCTGTCGCGCTGACTCGTTCACCGGATACGTAGGCAACGCTAAGGTGTAGAGGGGCAGAAGGTACTGGGAAGAACCAGATGTCGATTTCGAATCTATACCTTGAGAGGAACAAGGGAAGCAGCAAGTGTATGCATTTAGCACGTCCTCGGGCTGCAGGCGGGTATCTCGCCATCTCTATCCGGAGGCAAGGGTGAGCTGGACACTGGGAGCGACCCCGGTAGCGACCCCGGCACAGGCTTTGACTATTCGCTAGTGCGTGAGAAGTTGTACCAGTGAGTTCGAGGTAATATATCCGGACGAAACTTGAGCACGCCAATATCAAGTGATGATTTAGACAAGAGAACCTCGCGCGTCAAGCCTCAGGGTGAGCCGAGCCGCGTTTTTCTTTGGGCACTCCATGCATGTCTCGGTGGTGTTTACTTTCGTATTCTATATCAAGTTACTGGAGATCCGCAACGGGGATGAGAGGATTTTTGGAAGGGATGCATGATATATGACTCTCCTCCGCATTATCTAGTACCGACGCTCCTCCACTAGCAAGCCTTACCATCCTTTTTCAACGCCCCCAAGCCATTCAGCCATACTATCTCGGAATGTTCCCGTTTCCCCCCGCTCCACTTACGTACGCTCACACTGCGTGTATCCGGCCCACAACACTGCCCGGTAGCTTAGCGACTAAGAGACGCCATCCACAAGGTCTATTTGTGGGGGAACCCGGCAGTGAGGCAACTAATCGTTGCGAGAACAAGGGTTAGCGTTGCATCATCACCGACATCGTCGTTACCCCTGCTCTTGCAGGTGGCAATTTGATTTCCTTAGCGTTTGCCTAGCATGCATCCGAGTTCCGGTGACTAAGTTTAGCTTCAGCCACACATACTCACAACCTGGCCCACATCCTTGGCATTTGGCATTTCTGCATTTTCGTGGCACTCAATGGCATGTGACGGCTTGTCAATGGGCTAGACTCTTCTCCACGAATCATGTCATTTCGTGGTGGGGATCTCCGCGGAGCTAGAGCGTCTGTATGTCGGCGATGCAATGCAATGCAGACCGTCTCATATGGCCGCTCTGTTGATGGACGCAGGCGAGGGCCGGCTGCAGCAGCCGTTTAATATCACGTTAATCCGAATCTGTCTACCATTCTTCCTGACTTTGATGCCATGCAATGCCAGTGGCGAGAATCCGTGGTGTGGTTTGGATGAACTGATGCTAGCTTCGAGCATGTGCATATGGTTGAGGTTAGCGGGCTTATCAGGTTCTATTCCTACTCTGTTTTAGCCACCATTTCTTGGCAGCTCTGCCCGGTAAACAGGCTTGACCAACGGCCGAAGCGCTCCGGATGTTTATCCGTTACGCCCCGCTTCGCCAACGCCATTTGGCGTTTGACCAGCTGTCTCCAAACTCCCCACTTTTCCTCCTCAACAAATGCTAATGTACATGATAAGCTTGCGTGACAAACAAGCATGCGTGACAAAAATCCCTCAACCTACATCATTTCTATTTGATCGATTAATTCTCAACCGCGGGGGATGTCAGACCCAAAATACTGAGGCCAGAATCCTTCACGCCCTTCACGCCCTGCAGAGATCTATAAAGTTGGTCTATGATGCTATGGCGCCAGTGTGGGGAATCTAACTACCGATGTAGATGAAATGTAGATGTAGATAGATGTAGACTACATCTATCTATCTACTGTGGGCCCTTGTGGGTCATCTACCTATCTACCTGGCCGCCAGGTAGATAGATGAAATGTAGGGTAGATGCAGCCAAACCACCTAAAGTAGTGGTACCTCGACGTACTGGTATGTCCCTGCTGTGCAGAGGTACTGGTACCCTCCCTTGTCCCCCTTGTATTTTGGCTTTTTCTCCTTTTTGCCCCCTATTCCTCGCTGAACCGTAGATTACATTTTGTTATCAGAATTATATAGGAACGCTTTGCTCTTCATGCGAAAATATCCGGGCTCATTGGGCTTAATCTTTGCCATAAGAGGACTTTCATAATGGCGACCCACAGCGATATGTTCAGTGTCTCAACCTACCCTAACAGTTCCTCAGAGATATCGACTCTGGCAGAGCTACCAAAGTTGGATTCGTCACCGTCCCTCGGCAGCCCTGGGATCATTAAAGACTGGGACACGGTTTCTCAGCCTGTTCGTAGTCATTGGGTCCTCTCAACCCGGACTGAGCTAGCCACTGGGTGGTTTTGGGCTCATGGCTATGACGTTCAGGCCAGAAGTGCGGCGAGCAAGCCTGGTCCATTAAGCTGGCTCTGCTGTCACTGTATCCAGCAGAAGGTGCATAAGCTAAAGGCTTACGTCTCCTCCAACACTCGGAACATTGAAGGGCGCCTCAGCAAAGCCCACAACATTTTCAACCCAGATCCATCAAAAGCTAAGCGCGGCACACTAGAGCTACCTCTAAGTCAACCAACACTTCGAGACTTTGCCGCAAAAAAGCGGAAAAGGGATGACTTTCATGATGAGCTAGTTGCTCGAATTGACAAATCAACTTTTCAGCGCCTGCTTGTCCAATGGATCACAGACGCAAATCTCTCTTTCCGCGTCTCTGAGCATGAGGGGCTCTAGAAGGTCTTTGGTTACCTTAACCCTTTGGTTCAGGAGACCTCAGCAAACCTCACGCATAAAACGATTCGGATCAGGATCATCAACGAGTTTCATACCTACAAATCTCACATCATTGACACCCTATTGCAGAGCCATAGCCAGGTCCATATTGCATTTTGATGGCTGGACTTCTCGAAACAGACATTCCTTCTTCTCCGTCAACGCTTTTTTCCATGATGAAGACACTTTTCGGCCTCGAAAGGTTCTCTTGGGCCTTCCAACCATCTCCTTAGCCCACACTGGCGAGAACATCTCTGCGGCCGTGATGGAGGTGCTAAAAGAATACGAGTTGATCTCTCACAACAAGGTTGGGTACTTTGTTCTAGACAATGCTTCCAACAACGATCGTGCCATCGAAGAACTAGGGCGGATGTTCCAGTGGCGGGATCCAGCAAGTAGAAGGATCCGCTGTTTCGGGAACATCATTCACCTTGTCGCTTGAGCGATGCTCTTTGTCAACGATGGCAATGCTCTTGAGGATCTGGATCCAGATGACTTTGATGCGTGGACGAAGGCAGGCCCTGTTGGAAAATTACACAATCTTGTAGTTTGGGTCAATCGCTCAAATAAGGCAACGACAACCCTGCGAAGGCTGCAAGATGAGGATCCTGAAAAGAACTATCCCGGTACCCTAGACGTGGTCCTCGACAACAACACACGCTGGCTGTCGCAATATTACATGATAGAGCGCGCCATTAAAGTCCGACGGTACCTTGAAGAACTGATCGACATCACGGTGCAATCGAGCAAAAAGTCTACCCGATCGAGATCGAAATCAGCACAGCTGCGAAGCTCGCTTCCGCCCTGTCTGGAGGAAGAAAACCTGTTGACTGACGCGGACTGGGATGCTCTCGGCTGGCTTAAAGATATTCTTGTGATGTTCGATTCTTGTCTCTTACGACTTGAAGGAGACGGTCAGGTCAGACTCCGTAAAGGAGGAGTTAAGGCGCAATATGGCATTGTCTGGCAGGTCGCCATTGCATATGAGTTTCTTCTTGCTACGCTGGAGAAGGCTGGGTTTCTAAGGCTCGCCAACTCATCCAAACCCTATGGGAAGATGAGTATCGTGACCTTCCGATCCAGTGGCAGATTGCTGATAGTAATCTCCCTGTGGCCGTGAGGGCGCGAGAGTCCAATCCCTTCGATTCGTTTCAAGACGAGCTAATGTCGTATTCAACCTACGAGAAAGAACCGATTGCAGATGAGTTCGAACGATGGCTAACTACAAAGCAAGATACTGCGGCGCTTAGACCCCCGTTTATCTTGTTCTTGCCCTTTGCTGCCATGTATGGGCATAGCTGCGCGAGCTGCACCGGGACGTCAGGTTTTGAAGTGCAAATGCAACCGAAACAATTCCGCTAGGGTGGCCCAATCGGAATTCCGTGAACTCAGACTTGAGAGCTTGTTGACCCCATCGCCTTGCAGAAAGATGTCTGAATCTCGAGCTTTTCAAAGGAAAAGTTTATTTCCCCTCCCGGCGTCCTACAGCACGTAACTTAGCATGTTGGTGTGCCCGTCCTGGGCTTGCTGGGGGGGCGGGGGCGGGGGGCGGGCAAAGCTTTAATAGCTTGTGAGCCACGGACCTTGGCAGTTGGTGGCTTGCGAGATCCCATCCATATTTGATTGTCCCGTCACGCTGAATCCTCTCCTCATTCTCTTGGATTCCCCTTCTTCAAAACCCTGCCCGTGAATTTCTGCTTGTCAATTACCAAGCCGGCCCACTCCTTAACCCGTCAAATCCACTTTCAGACCTGCTCCTCTCCCCAACCGCCTCTCAGCCCTGCCTGGTCCAGACACAACTGGCTCACTCATCTGCCGTCCAGCGAGCGAACAAGAAATACCGGGAAGAGTTACAGCCCTGCGTGTTGTCTTCGTTGGCAAACCGGCCCTTAACCAGTTGGCCTCGTAATCACCTGCCCACCCAACCCCGGGATAGCATAAATCGAAACCGAAGAACGATCACCATCTGTGCAGAAAGGTCCTCGATGGCAGCTTTCGCCCATTCTTACCCTCAAATGGCGGGAGATTTTGCGTTTGGCCAATACTTCGACGGGATCGCCTCGACACCAGCGGTGGGATGCCTGATGACTCCTCCACCTTTTCGCATCAGCACATCTTCCCCCGCATCTCGAAACCACATGGCCCATCAACAAGCGATAAACCAAGTCACCGAGGGCTCGTTCTTTGACGAAGCAATCGGCACCTCCCCGATCTCGACAGAGGTCGATCTCGGGTTTCCCAAACCTCCACCCCAATATGGCATGGCAGCCAAGGCCCCTGAGTATGAACCCTCCCAGACAGTATTGCCGACCGCAGAACGCGAAAAGAAACAGCCCCGCCGACCCCGAAACCGACGGAAATCGCAAGAAAGTTCAAGCCTGTCAGAAACCGGTGCCTTCGCACTCGTTTCGGATGTACTGAAAGCAAGAAAACGAGGCCAGAACCCCAAAATCGAACCTAAAGAACCTGCAAAGGCACGTCGAAAGCAAAAAGGGGGGAGCAATGATGACAAGGATCTTCCTAGGGACCCCCGGCGACGGCGCATCCTTGAACGCAATAGAATCGCAGCTACTAAGTGTCGTCTGCGCAAACGGGATGAAGCATCAGCACTCGCCTCCCGTGAGCAGGTCATGGAGGATCAGAACCGATACCTCTCAACCTGTTTCGACCAGCTGACTGCCGAGATCTACCACTTGAAGACCCAGCTCTTGCGGCATACTGATTGCAACTGCGTTCTCATCCAGAAATACATTGCAAACGAAGCGAGAAAGTCCGTCGACGGCCTCTTATCTTGCTCTTCAGCCTTTCAACTCTCTGACGGACTCACACCTCCACACCACAGGGGCTCAAGCGGCAGCAGAACAAGTGGAACAGATTCGTTGAGCATCCAAACTCCTAAGATGGAAAATGCTCCGCTAACATGGACCGACCCTTTTCAGCAAGGCTCAAGGTCGTCGGAAGTCGGAGATGATTTGTTTGATATGGTATTAGAGCCGTTCCAAAAAGAACCACTACCGGCGCCCAGCCAATCTATATCAAATGTGCCCTCCCAGTCCAGATGCGACCAGGGAGCTTTTGGTAGCTCAGGGCCACAGCCTCAGCCGGTGATTGAAATGGTTTGGGAATCGCAATGGGGGTTTCACTGATGTCGGCCGTAGTGCTGCCGTTTCATTCCCAACGAGTGACGGGAGTATACGGACTGAATGGAACAAATACAGTTCAAGTTGCCTTTCCTGGTCCTGATGGAAGGCCACATAACAGCCCAGAGCTGTCTTGTCGGGGCTAGGGGGGATTGGCTAAGTGGGGTATCGAAGATTCCACTTAATGTACGGAGGGCTCTTTTAAAAGTCATGTCCCAAGTCTTGTTAAGAAAAAGGGGAATAAGTAGTACGATGGCATCGACAATAATCATTGCAAGAATACTGCGAAGGACAAGACGACTCTGGAGGACAAGATGAAGGCGCGACCAAAGGATGAGCGATTGACCACCGATGAAGGCCCACCAGGGAGGGTTTGCTGGGGAGGTGGTGCGACGAGGAGAGGTCGATCGTGGGCTGCCCATCCTTGGGCTTGATCTTCCGCCGCAACCAAGACCTCATGATGTTTGCCGGTTAGCCTACAACGACGGCGGTGTAGGAGAGCATGCGGAGGCGGTATACGCGGCTGGACACGGTCGTCATCTGGAAACAGCGCCATTTTGTGCTCGTGCGGGGAACCACTATCATCGTGGTTATCTGCCTGGTGAGCGTCCTCTTTCAAGTCAGGCTCAGAAGTGTAACACTAGTCAGTCTGTCGGAGCATTTAGTGCCGAGGCCTTGAGTTGGGTCTACTCCGCTTGGATCAGAAGGAGCTATGCCAGCAAATGATAACAGGTCATTCTCGCTGCGGCTGTGTTTGATACGCGAGGATAATGGTTAAGCGAGGCTTCAGATAATCAAGTGTGTTGATAGATATAACGGCTCGTTGCTACTGTAGTACCAGTATCTTGAACCCAAACTACTCATCTAATCCTCAAGCCTTCCTAAACCAAGAGACTCTGCCGTAGACTAATTATCTGGGCATCATGGGATCTGGCGGCACGGCCAGACCGCTGAGGAGATCATATGCTTCTTTGTCCCCCACAGCCAGGCCCCAATCACCAAAGTCGGTATATTCATAGACATCAAATGCATAATTCCCCACCATGGGGCTAACTTTGCCGTTAAGGGGCTAGATGAAGTTGACAGCCAGTGCGTGCTCCAAGCCGCGCAGGATGGCACCCTCGAGGCGATTCACGGCATACTGCATAGGTTTGTGGCTTTTGCTCATCATGCGCAGATTCCATAGATATGAGTTAAGGGTTTCCTGCCAAAAGTGGCGCTCCTGGTACGATAGAGATGTTACCAGGAGCAGGGTCGTGAAGGAGCCGACCAGGGAAAAGAGGTAGGGCGAGATGAAGTACCAGAACGCCTCGAGGTGGTCTGGGCGAAGGTTGGTGACGAAGCTGATAGCGCTCTGGGCAGTCTGGAGTGCGATCTGACGGATGTCGGAGAGAGCGCGATCGTCTGTGCAGCGTGGCGGGAGTGCGGTGGACCGGATGAGGCGGCGGAGCAGTGTTATAGCCACGCCGTAATAGGATTAGTGGAGATAGCCGTGGAAGCATAACTTGCGTTGGTAGATGATATTCATCTGGAGTGTGGGAGGAATGCTATGATACCAATTAGTGAGCATATCGATGAGCGGCCTGGCCTTGGCGAAGAGAGTAACGGTGTCCTGCTCGCGACATGTCCGCGCTGTGTAGAAGTTCAAACAGACAGCGGAAAGAATCTTTGTTAATTGCACCATCTGCATATACTGCTCTATGCCTGTGGACGCGATGGATCTGCCATGATTGTCAGGGCCTGGGCCTGGGGTGACCGCTGATACTTCACACTCACAGTCCGATAAATCGGCGGGAGTGAGGTCCTTGACCGCCCAGTCGTCTTCGTGGATATGTACGGGGCGGCCGTATGCCAGCGCAGTCCAGCGGTCCTGCATAAAGAGAGCCCAGCTCAGGCGCTTGCGGACGTTGCGCTCCCACAGAGGGATGGTCCAGTTAGTGGCATCGAGGTGAAGCCCGAGACTCTGGCCAATGGCGAGCGCTTGGCAGGTAAGGCCCCATTGGAAGGTGTGATCGGGGTTGAGGGGATCCTCGGGCGGGCACTGCAGAAGGAGGAGGGCGGCCTGGATAGAACAGAGCTTAGGGCGGTGATATGACGATGGGAGAGCGGACCGCAGCATTCTGCGCAGGAGAGCTGAATTGGGGGGTGCATGGATGGAGAGCTCAGGGTCGTAGTCCCACCAGCGGATGGCGGATAGGTAGATGGCCCCGAGCAGGGCGGCGGTGGTATTGCGGTAGGACTGGCGGTGGATGCTGATGAAGGCGTCCTTAGACACGATGGGATAGCATGGGTGGATATGGCGCCAGAACAAGTTGAGGAGTCTCTGGCCGTGAGGGCGCACGCACGCCTCGATGGCGTCGACGAGGGCGTGCGTTGAGTGCGGGTTGACTACCTTCTCGTTGGCAGCCAGGTGGAAGGTGACGGGATACTCCTGGCCCTCGTCGTACTCAAGCACGCGGCGGATCGAGTGCGTCTCCAGGCTGAACTCGTGGGTGTAAATGTCGTATGGGCGGTGGCGCATCAGGATGGGCTCCATGTCGCTGCCCAAGCCGTACAGCTCCGAGAAGCGCAACGACGAGCAGCCCAGCGTCCGCTCCAGCGGATCGGGATCGGGCTCGACGAGCTCCGGCACGATGACGGACGGCGCCTGGTGGAGATACTGGCTGCTGCTGTTCCCGGAGGCGCCGGCCTCGGCGGGCGAGATGAACGACTGCACCGGCGACTGCATCTTGGAGACGAGCACTTGGACCTCGTCCTGCGACTCGTCGCGGCTCCGGCTGAGGCTCCGGCTGGAGCTCTGGCCATCCTGGAGGCGCCCGGAGCGCGCTCGTCGCCGCTGAGGCTATACGCGGCGCCGCCGCTGCTGCTGCCTGCGCCGGTGGTGGCCTGGCGCTCCGGGGGAGAGTGCCGGAAGGTGCAGGCGCTGGCCCGGAGCTGGCAGTGGACGCAGTCGCCGTCGCCGTCTTTGCTCACGCAGCGCGTCTTGCACTTGGCAGGCGTCGCAGGGCTGGAGTCTGCGGCGCCGGCGCGTGCGGGCTTTGTTCCGGTAGTCCTGGGGCGTGATGATTTCCATTGGGGGTGGTGGGTATTGCGGATGGTGAGGGCGAGGGGTGGCCTGGTTGTGTCCATCCGAGTTCGGAGTGACCGAGGGCTTTCTGCGGTGACTACGACAGGCTATAGGGGTCACTGTTGCAAAACCCCCAAAATCACCACGCAGGTGCCAAATTAGGTTAGAGACATATTCGCGCTGACCCGCAGTACATTGGCCTAGGTACCTCAGCTTGAATTTCTTGATTTTTGCGAGTGACAGGGAAGATACAGTCGCCGCAGCGAGCCCGCAGCGGACCAGCAGATTGCATTTCTATTCTGTTCAAAGCGGCATTAAGCTTTATGCCCCTTCTCAATTATCCTCATCCTCCTCTTCATCGTCTTCGCCTTGCTGAATGAGCTGCTAAACATTGAGTTAGTAGTTGCATTGCATCTGTTGATTTTGATCACACTTACAACCCAGAGCCGAGCAGCTCCGGCGATGGCCTCCAACGCTATAACCTTTCTCTCCTCGAGACTCTTCTCTAATACCTCCCCAAACGAATCCAAAGCAGGAGCTGGTACTGGAGCGGCAGGAGGAGCCGCACCACTACCGCAAGCTCGTAACTGCTGTGCGGCGCGCAGCGCAGCAGCGCGCCAGGCATCATCCGGATCGTCATTCACGCCACTGAACTGCCGGTTCAGGTCCCAAAAGGCACGCACAGCAGCATGAGCCGCAGTGGGGACCTAGCAACGCAGATTGGTCAGTGGCTTGTTACCTGACAGAGCAGAGATGTCTTACCGGCCTGCATGTGTGGCCGGTCTTTGCACAGTCCCAGCACGCAGCACCTGTATCTACTCCGTGCATGTCAGCGTAGGAGGTGTACGGCCTTGGGAAACCAAGCATACTGTCTTGAGAGGCACATTCATGGCCGGGAGCCCTTGTGGCGCGGGTGACGCAGGGCCGGCACGGGAAGTGACGCACCGAACCACGGGGAGGGGCCTTCTTCGTCTGCTTCTTCTTCTGCTCGGACAGGCAAGTTAGCATCCGTCGCTTCGCATGAGGACTTACTGGATCGTACGGTAATCTTCGCCGCGGGTTTGCGGATACTGGGTTGGATCAATCTTCTGCTCCCCTTCACTGGGGCGTTCCGGCTGCGAGAGTCCCCATCTGTCGTGCCAGCGGTCGTGGTCTCACTTACGACGACTGTATCGCCTGTGGACATGGCGCCGTCGTTGGCCACGAGACTTTCCACGGACATGATACAAAAGGGAAGGTGGAACAGGGTTGGAAGGGATCTAGGTTCTGTAGATATTTGGTCCTGCCCCTGGTTTGGTGGGGTTCCACCAATCAGCAACTTGACGCTAAGCCCCTCCAGGTCAGTCACCGCTTCGGGCCAGCTGCAAAACCGCTGCGGACCAGTGCGGAAAGCCAGCCTCATCACACCCTTTTCTGGCTGTCAGGACGAAGCAGATCGTCCACACTCTTTCGACCTCACCGCGCAAACATGGCACGTCCGCCCAACCCAATCGATGAATACCGCGACTATGTCACTCATCTCTACCTCAACGGCGTCTCGCGAAGCAGGATTCAGTACAAGCTTCGGAAGCATCATCGCGTCATCGTCAATCTCAGCACAATCTCTCGCCGAATCGCAAGCTGGCATCTCCCACGCCAGCAAGCCCGTACCAAAGAGAGTCCAGAGCTTATAGAGGCCACCCGCGACCTGATATTCCGTGTTGGGCTTAGCGAGAAGCAGACATTGAGCGTTCTACAGAGACAGGGCTGGCCGATCACGAAACGAGGTCTGAAGCGCATCAGGCTTCACCCAGACCGCCGCTGGGTGCGCAGGCTTAATAGCGATGAGGAGCGCCTTGCGTTGCTGGAGAAGACAGAGAAGGTTATTATCGAAATGACACGACGTTCCAATGCCATTTCCGGATATGGCAAAAGCCTCCTACAGCCTTATCTTCGCCAGCAAAGGCAGTTCTGGGTACCAAGAGATCCTCTCTTTGCGATGTACAAAATCATGTTCCCGAACGAGGTCGAGATCCGGAAAAGGATGTTTCGGAGGAAGAAAGGACATTTTCTTGTCCCTGGTCCGAACTACCAGTGGTGTATTGATGGTTATGACAAGCTCAAGGCGTACGGATTCGAGATATATACTGCAATCGACGCCTACTCGCGTAACATTATCTGGTTTTATGTTGGCCACTCTGCTACAACTGCTTTGAGCGTTCTGAAGCAGTATTTGGCTGTATGCGATATATATAGCTTCCGGCTATGGTATCTGCAGGCAGACAGAGGTAGCGAGACGCCGCTAATCGCTGCAGCTCATTGGAATTTTGCTTTGGCGGCAGACGGACGGGTGGAGTGGAACGGGAAGGTTTTCCAGCAAGGGAAGCGCCTAAAGGATTCCTATAAGGCCGCACCGAGCACAAAGAATGTCAAGATCGAAAGTTGGTGGGAGCGCATGCTGCATGTATCTTCCCGGCAGTGGGTGGACTACTTTGGGGAGCTTGCCAGGGACGGGGACTTCGACGGCGATGTGCTGGAGGATCAGATCGCCATCTATGCCGTCTTCGAAGATATATTACGCCAAGAACTCTTCGACTTTGTGGAGGCGTGGAACATTCATCGGATCCGCCTTCAGAAGAACCGTCCGCACGTGGTCCACGGTTAGCCCTGGATGAACTACCATTACCCGGACCCAGAGAAGGCATGCAACTGGGGGATCCCCATTAACCGCTCGGTTCTAGAGGGACTGCACAGACCACTGGCTGATATCGACATTAGCAGTTGTTTGGAGCCACAGACAAAGGATTGGTGTCGCCAAGTTCTCGTCGAAATGGGCTACGATGACGTCGTCCATGGGACTCACCAGGAGCCAGACAAGCTGCGGCCTTTCAAGCGATTCTACCTGGGCCTTCGAGATAGAATCATTCAGCACATCGAAAGTAGCCGACAGCCTACATTGGCATATCGCAAAGCGCCAACAGGGGGCGTTGCCGAATATATAAGCCCTGCCGTTTCTCTGCGGGTTCACGAATCTAAACGCATATAGGAAGTATTATACAACCGAGCAAATCAGGCTTTCCACAATGAACTTGGAGATAGGGAACCAGCAGAGCAACCACTTGTTAAACTAGGATATAAGGACGAAGAAGGGAACGATATGGAGGGAATAAGTAATGATGAGCAGGATGGCGAGACTTCAGATAAGGAAGCCGAGTAGTCAATCCTTCCTATTATGTCGGACAGCAAATATTGCAGGGATCTTTGTCCCTTTGAAGCGTGTGGATCGTGCTGGTGGAAGCGCCTCATCAATATCAGTGCCGGGCAGTCGAGCTTGATTGCTATTAATACTCTGAGCAATGAACTCTCGGGTTACCTAGTAGTATTAGAACTAGACTCTACAATAAGGTAATTTAGTCTCTTACAAACTCCGGGACCAAAATCTCCTCATCATCTCCCCCGTCCACTACATCTCCGTCACCTGCCATACCTCCGCTCCCCTTATCGCCAGGGATGCCGTCAAACAATAGATCACGAAGCGGATCTTCCACTTCACAGAGGTCTGCCACATCTTCGTGCACAATGATCTCCTCAACGATATCTTCAAGCTCATCGTCCGTTGGGCTCTGGCGGGAGGCAGTCGGGACAGGCTCTTCCGGCTTCACCTTGATGTGTACCCCCTGCTTGACCTTGTACGTGTCCCCGGTGCGACTCTCCTTCTTGACATGTTCCTCCTGCTTGATGCGCTTTTTGCGCCGGGGCGCAGGACTCGGGTCTTCTTGCTTGACCTTCCGTTTCTTTTCTTCCTTGACTGGCGTGGAGTATTCATCTGGCCTAAGCGGTGTGACTGGCTCCTGCTTGTCGACTACATCCGTGGATGTAAGGACGACTAGCACCTTCAACTGTCCTGCCTGATTGTTGCCGAAGTGCCCCGAGGCGAGCATACTCGACGGGGTTGTGTACTTGTCGGTGTTCGGAACGGTGACGATCTTCTTGCCAGAGAAGCTCGAAGCGTAAGAAAGGCTCCATAGGTCTCGGTTCGTAAGATCGATTGTGGGCGGGAGCGGACGGAGATAGTCGAACAAAATCGCGGTGAATGAGGGCCAAGTCAGTAAATCTGACGAGGAAAACTTGATCACTGTATCTTTCAGAGGCAGCACCGTCTCCGGAACCTCCACTGCAAGCCCATTGAAATACCTGGTCTCCAAGCTCACAAGCAGGAGACTTATATGTACCCACTGGTACCCCGTCCGCTGCCTCATAGGCTTTCTGGCACTGGTTTTTGTATCCTGAATGGCCCGACTGGCCGCTGATGCAACTGTCATGAAATGGGGATTGCCCGGCGCCTCAGGAGGAGGTATGCGTGCTCGTGTATTCACCGTGCCGGGAGCAGACACTTCGTTGGGGAGCAGTTGAGCCGTGCGTCCAATGCTGATGAATGACACGGGTTTCGGTCTTTCACGCAGCAGCTGGCTTGCTGGACTGACTGGCCGTGGCGGGGAGTCCTCAACCTCCACCACCTCATCGTATGGGCCCGGAAGTGCCGGAGTTTTGGACCTGGCTTGATGCTGGAGCCGAAAGGGGTTGGCTAAGCCGCAACGGCCACAATAATTCGCGCCAACATACGTCGTGGTGAAGAGTTCATGATGTTTCTTTCCGGCTTGGACGCAATAGACATGCTCGGGGGGAATCTTTGGAGGGCTCATTTCGGTTGAAGAGAGGAGGTGAAAGTCGGAAAGGAGAGAAAGGGGTGAATCTGGTTTCCACTGAGGTTTTAATTTAACAAGAATAATCAATATCACCCTTTCCTATGGTGGATGAAGTCGCTAGACTCATTTGAGCAGGAGGTTACTGCGCTAATCCGCTGCGGACTAGGAGCGGGATCACTGCGGTGACCCTTTGTAGTCTCACCAAGTTGCTCCTTATCCGGAGGTCAAGATGAATGGGTAATTAAGCGCTCGCGATTTCTGGAATAGGTGCATTTTAATTGCGAAATAGCAAACGGCATTGGATTCGAGGCCAACTCAGATTGTCAGAACCATCTTCTGGACATATTTTGTGACTATTTTGGTAGTAGCAACCAGTCCACCATTTATCGACTGATGTGGTGAGCATGAAAGTCAATGGCAGAATGCTACCGCGCGAGCCCGCTGCTAGTCCGCGGTACATATCCCATGGCGTCCCAAAGTACCAAGATGACTAAGGAGTTGAGCGCCTAAACCCAAAAGGAAACGACCGGGGGGTTATGCAACAGTGCCCCCTATCGCCCAGCGAAGGCAGCCAAGGCACCAAACGACGTTGAGGGCATCATCATAGCAACGTCTAGCTCGAAGAAGGGCGGCATAGTGGGAATGGGAGGCGTCGCGCGCAACGCGACTCGCAACAGCGCAGGCGAGGTGGTTGCCAGCTATTCCGTCACTCTCGGGCCCGGAGACGAGCAGAATCCGTACACAGCGGAACTAGCAGCAATAGCGATGGCGCTGGAGTGCACGCCGCCCAGGCTTCCTTTTCGGGACGTAACGGTCATGACGAGCAACCGCTCGGCCGTGGAAGTGATCAGGAGGCCTCGGCAGCAATCCGGTCAATGCACTATCCGTCAGATATACGACCGCACCAAGTGCCTTCGGAAAAGAGGCTGTTCTGTTAGAGTCATGTGGGTGCCGGCTAAGGCCGAAGGTTTTGCATTGGGACCGATGGCCAAGGCAGCAGCGCAGAGAGCTACCAAAGCAGAGTGCATGGTAGAGACACCGTCGTACCAAGCAAGGTCCACAACACTTCGACTGGCGCTCCTCCAACAACGGCAGTGCGGGCGACTTCCGGAAGGGGTTGGACAGTACTCAAAGCGCATCGACAAGGCGCTGCCGGGCAAGCACACCCGTGCACTATACGACTCGCTAAAAAGAAAAGAATCGGACGTGATAGCCCAGCTTCGGACCGGGATGATGCGACTGAACAGTTATCTTCACAGGATAGGGGCAGCGGAATCGGACATATGCGATTGTGGACAAGCAGCAGAGACGATTGAGCACTTCCTCTTCCGATGCAAAAAGTGGACAATGCAACGGGAAGCCATGTTTAAATGCTCGCGAACAAAGATTGGGAATTTATCGTTCTTCTTGGGAGGAAAAGCTGCCTCGGACGACGAAAAATGGACGCCAAACATGCAGGCTGTGCGTGCAGCAATCAAATTTGCTATCGCGACAAACAGGCTGGGCGCAGACCAGCGGCATCGGCAAACTAACCTCTAGCGTGCGACTCTACTAACACAAAGCAGCCTCGATTTTGGCAGACCGTGCTTCAGCTGCTGAAGATAGGATGCTGAACACTTGCAGAATTTGGCCTTCAAGCAGGCCTGTCATGGACATGCAGCGACGAGGTTGAGCAGCAAGCGATGAGACGACGATCCGTGGGGCTTGGGGTGTCAGGTACCAAATGTACTGAAATGTGAACTAGATTGTGTCAAGGCCCTATAGGGACTTCCCTCCGGGCGAAATAAAATCCATCCATCCAACCGTACCTCGTACGTCTTGCGGCACAGCCGCAAGGATATGGGCCCTGGCCCGTGACAGGCAAGGGCAAAAACAATAGGATTGTTGCTTTTAAAGCCGCAGAAGTGATGCTTCAACGAGTAGTGGTCCTAAGATCGTGACCACAGTGGCGACCTTGTCTACTCTTCTCTCGCCAGATTGCCCATATGTTCTGGCCGTCTATTTCCTCCTCGATAAGTGTGGTGCTGCTACTAATATGCCACTCGTCCACGCTGAACACAAGAACATCCTACGTCGTGACAATCATGATCAACGCTCGCGCCGAACAGCTGCTAGGCTCGGGAAAGGATTTTATCATTAAATATTGGTGGTTGCTTAGAAGATTTTCACCAGTAACAATTTTGCTGCGAAGGACTGCTTAAGCCTCAACATCCCCGCGTCAATCTGATCCGCCAGCTGTGCTTCCTTCAGTTATTTTTGTTAGTCGAGATATACTGCAGCTATTTTTTTATTTGCAACTTGAGGTAAACCCGTAGTGATTCATCCGAAACTGACCCAATAAATTGTATTACCCTATTACCAGCCGTCACCCTTTTCGCTTCGACGAGCTCCCCGGTCGTAAAAACAAGTATTTGTTGGCCGTCACTGCCCATACTGATGTCCTCAATCACGTGTACTCCCCCTGCAGATGCTTGCTGGCCTGCATCAATAAGTTCTGTTGGGAATTGGGTTGTGCTTTCAAAATCGCCTCGTTTTGGAGCCTTGAGCTTAACTCATGTCCGGAGGGCTTGTTCTGCTTGTGAGCAGCCTGCTACATTCTCATTCAGCGTACGTATGCGGGGGCTGCTCAAGTCATCGCGAAACTGGCCCGTGTTCGTAGTTGCTGCCCTAATTTCCTGGGGAAGAGGGTGTAATGCAGAATAAATGTTCTGATCATGCTTTTCAGAGTTTAGACTTGTGTTTTGCATCGTATTATGGAATGATCAATGACTGTTAGACGGGTCATGTCTGTACGATTGGATCACAGGTTCTGCAAGACGCACAGCAATCGAGGCATAAATGCGGTGATTTATACTGCGGTGATTTATACTACCAACAGAACGGTGAGCGTAGCCGGGAGGCGGAACTGAAGACATCCGACGAGCGAGTCCGTTCTCTGAGATGGCAGAAAAATAATGACCTCGTGATGATTTTAATGTTTTCGACCGTTCTACGTTATCTAACCTAATTCATCTATGAAGAATCTGTTTGGTTCGCCAGCAAGCCTCATGATCATCGGTGTGGGTGCTGAGATAGCTATGCTGTGGGTGCCACAACTTAATTTTGGCGGTGGATGCCAAGTGGCTGCCGCGCCTCACGTGCCTCTTTCCGACGTCAGCTACATTGGCGATTAAGTTTGCCTCTCGGAGACTAGAGGAACAGCCGTGTTTCGTGGCATTGGGCGGTGCGGGACCCTGCACAGCCACACTGTCACCGAGCCACCCGGTCATACATCGGGAGGTTATGGCGACGTAGTCGATGAAGGCTAAGCACTATGGAATTGCAGTGCCGCACGACGGCGCGGCGTCTGGCCAAGTACTTGTCCGCGGCCTCAGTGTGGGCGCCCCGGTCGAGGAGCTGCTGCACGACGGCCTTGCGCCCGTTCCTGGCGGCCCACCATACGGCGTCCAGCCATGCGAATCTTTGCCGGGACATGACTTACGGCCGGTTTAAATTAGATATGTATTCACTGCCAACATCGGACTGCCAAAAGACTCTGACGAGGTCGAGCAGTTGAAATTTATGAACTTGTGCATACTTAGTGCGATCTTCTAAATCAACTTACATCATACAGCTGCGTAGGCCATTAGGGATAGGTCTTTTGGGCGCTCACCGAGGCACCAGCACATGGGAGATGTCACGGCATCGGATACCTCCGTCAAAACACTCGACGCACAAGTCGAAATCCCCGCTGTCGCACACTCTGCAAGAATACCCACAGCCTTCCCGGATGCTCAGTGTACAGGCGTCGCACCAAGCGGATTCATGACCAACCGGAATAGAGATGGTATTGACAGGAGCAGGGTCGTCGGGGATAGGACTGCCGGTGCTTTCGGCATGCTGCACTAGGAGCTGAAGGACTCGAAGATTGCCAGTGCGCCGAGCCCACCAGAAGAGACTCCGGCCAAAACCGTCCTGGCCCTCAATAGTCATGCCTCCGGCCGCGAGTAAAAGCTCCACCACTTCGAAGTGGTTGTTCCTCACGGCAGCAAACAACGATGTCGAACGATACCAGTCCCTGATGCCCGGGTCAATCCGCCCATCGACAAGCAGCGCTTGAACCACATTGTTGTACCCACATCTGGAAGCGAAGAACAACGCTGTACGACCATGATTGTCTGCCCTGCTAGTTTCAACGCCCAGAGTTATTAGGAGCAGCTTGACCACCTCGATGTATCCATTTCGTGATGCCAAATGCAATGGCGTCGACCCGGCATTGGTAGCAACTGCGACGCCAGCACCCTTCTTAATGAGCAGCTTGACTACCTCGATGTGTCTATCAAGTGATGCCAAATGCAATGCTGTGCACCCGTCCTTATTTGTGATTGTAATGCTAGCATCCTTCTCAATAAGTAGTCTGACTACCTTAATGTATCTATTCTGTGATGCTAAATGTAATAGCGTCCACCCGGCATTGGTAGCAACTGCGACGCCAGCACCCTTCTCGATAAGCAGCTTGACCACCTCGATGTATCCATTTCGTGATGCCAAATGCAATGGCGTCGACCCGGTATTGGTAGCAACTGCGACGCCAGCACCCTTTTTGATGAGCAGCTTGACCACCTCGATGTGTCCATCCTGTGATGCCAAATGCAATGGCGTCGACCCGGCATTGGTAGTAACTGCGACGCAAGCACCCTCCTCGATGAGCAGCCTGACCACCTCGATGTGCCCATCCTGTGATGCCAAATGCAATGGCGTCCACCCGTCCTCATCTGTGATTGTAACGCTAGCACCCTTCTCAATGAGCAGCTTGACCACCTCGATGTGTCCCTTGTCTGATGCTGCATGTAATGGCGTCCACCCATTCTTGTCGGTAGTTGATATGTCGGCGTTCGCATCAAGGAGTATTTTTACAACTTCTTTGTTCCCCTTTGCGCATGCAACGTGGAGAGCTGATCTTCCAAGGTCGTTTCTTTCATTCACGTCACAACTCTGTTCTTTTACCAAAATGGTCGCTACACCTGTTAACTCGAGCTCCACTGCGTAATAAAGCGGACCTGGTGAGGTGGATTCAGTCCCAAGTTTCTGAAGTCCAGCATCCTGTTCATCGTACCATGCCCTCCAAGCATTCCAGGCGTGGTTGCTTCTATCAAGGAATCGGATGGCAAGCGTCGACGTCTCCCCATCGGTGCGCAAGCCTGACTTGATATGATGATGCCAAGACGCTGCTGCGTAGTCGCGGAATGTCATGTCGAGACAGGGCGGGTGATCTGGGGCCTCTTGCCAAACTCGCTGGAAATTAATATAGCAAAGACAGGCCTTGGCGAGCAAGGTGTTTTGGTATTCATCCCGCACGCGCTCGTTCTCCCGGATCCCGCCGGGCATGGGGAGATTAAACAGCAGGTACTGCTTGACAGAAAAGTGCGTCAGGTGCACCGTTCGTAGGCCAGCGGAGGTGTCCGAGTGCTGGCTTCTGACCTCCAAGAGAGGCCCGCAAAGACCGACTATTTCGCTGTCGATGTAGTCGTCATCCACAGCGTCGGGGAGATCTTCGATGGGTAGGTCTTCGGATTCGTCGATAAGGACAGCTTCGGTGACCTCGCAGACTGTCAGGGGCCGTAGTGCGAATGCCGCCCAGCGCAATAGGGCGTAGATACGTTGCCTCTCTCCCTCTCGGGCCTGGGTGATTCTCTGCCAGCTTCGGTCGTATAATTGGTCCAGCCCAGCCGGAGTTTCTTCGATGGTGTGCTGGAGCTGTTTCTTGTTCATCCCTTTCCTCAAAGACTTCTCCTGCATCTTCAGCCAGAGGAACTGGCCTTCGCATCGATCGGCCATTGCTTCGGAGAGGGTCGATCGGACATCGTCGCTCTTGTTGGGTAGTTTTCTGTCGACGATGTCTCTGGAATAGGCGGTCGTGTCGGATCGTACGTCATCGGGTGCAATCTCGTATTCGGCAAAGCTTTCGGGTGTGTCGTCTGTGAGGGCGGTTCGGATCTCTGGCTCGGCGCGACTGACCACGAGAACACGAGTGTTCGTCCCAACAACCGCCTTCTTAACAGTTTCGATGAATTTGGTGACCGACGTGCTTCTGTCGTCCAAGTAAGTGCATTCGTCTAGACCGTCGACAATGAACGTACAGCCGGGAACAACGCGGAGGAGCTGTGTAAAGAGCGTGACGGCGTTCGCACGGGTCGCGACGGGATCCTAATCAGCCTCCCATTTCTGGCGGACGTGCTCGAACGCGCCCTCGTGCTGCGACACGACCTGGGAAATCCATGATCGTACGGCCACGACAGGGTCTTCGCGGCTCTCGAGGTCGGATGAGAAGAAGAAATGGGTGACGGGTGTCTTCAGGGTGGACGAGAGGTGTTCGACGAGTACGCTTCGGGTCCCCGTGTGAAAACTTAGGCTCCCCGTGTAATTAACCTAATTAGGAATAGTGCACGCTAGCCATCACCGCCTGCCGAATAAGGGATCGCGCTTACGATTTCAATTTCCCGATTAGGAAGTATTAACAAACTACGTGATATCCTTTATTGAAGACTCCAACAACTACACTATTACTCGAAGACAACCTGTTGCTTGTATGGCAGTAGGTTACCTCTTTTGACCCGATGTTGCCGTCTCTGATGTTTTGGCTGACTCTCCTCGTAGCCCTCTACAATTATGGTATCTGCCTGTGATGTAGGGTTCTGTGCGAAAGATCTAGGACTGTTGGTCTTGATTGAAGGGAGTAAGTCCTCTAAGGGAGGCTGACTTCCGGCCGGAGGGAAATAACGCGGATACTCTCTTGGTCCGGGATGAGGTGCTTGTTGAGATGACGGTGGAGGACTAAAGTACTCAAAGCTTGATGGTAGCCTCTTCATCTCAATCTGTGATGTAGCTGATTGTTGGGTAGTTCGAGATTGCGTATTTGCTTGTGGAATAACGGGCTGTTGTATTATATCTTGTGTAGCTGCCGGCTGTATTTGTGTTATTTTGTCTTGAACGATCCCTTGAATAGCTTGTGATAATACATCGAGGTTATTAGCTCGTAAGCTAGGTCCTCGGCGCCGTGACTGCCTCGTCGGCGTTGGTGTTGCTGATTCTGACTGCGGTGCTGGCTGTGGTGCCGGCTGCGATAGTCTCGCCGGCTGTGACTGTGTTGCCGGTGGTGGGATTGTTAGGGCGGTATTTTGCGGCTGCCTTCTTCGAGGAATGATCATAGGATTGCGAATTCGTTGATATGGGTCAAGCTCATCCTAAATCCTTAGTAAATATATAGAGAATTAGATTAGAAATACTCACAAGGTCAATATGAAGAACCTACTAGTTATTGAATTAGGAAATATCAAGACCTTGTAGGATAATAACTTTTCTATTTCTTCCAATGCTGTTAACCTTGAGATAATTGTTGTAAATAGTATGCTTGCAGGGCAGACCGTATTGATTGTTAAAAGCACTGCTACAGACCCCAATTGGGCAGTTAATAGGATGCAGCTTGGATTCTTTAGCTATGAGATACTGCTGATGTATAAGGGCAAGCCCTTTTTACGATATCTTCTCGGCTACATCGATTAATAACTCATGCCGGTATTTATTATGAATACGGCGAGCTTTGTGGTTGATTTCTTCTTTGAATTTCTTATCAAGAAGCTCCTTCTGGAGCTTTAGGGTGTAGAATAGCTGATGGAGGGTCTGTGAGGCATTTTGAAGGAGGGATTTCGTACTAGCATGAAGTGATTTGCAGGGCGAAGTTGTAGTATGCCTATAGTTGCGATAATGCTTGGTGTATGTATGAGCCTACTGTGCGCGGAGGGGGATCTAGGTGTCTTTGAGATAGGAAATTAGGGCTAGAGAGGGCAGTTAGTAAAGTGGGAAGGAAAAAGAAGTGGCATATACATTCTTGGTGAGCAAAGTCTGCTGCAAGCTCCCTCCATTGCTCATCACACTCTTCTACTGTTGCTGTATATATAACAGCCTTCCATGTCTTGCTGAAGTCTGCTGTGCTTGGGGACTCACTGTTCTGCATAGGCTGCTGTGCAGGCTGCTCGGCAAGCTGCTGGATGAGGTCCTCAGTAGGGCTATTATTATTAGAAATAAAATCTTAAAGGCGTAAGTTGCTTCTTTTTGAGCTGATCTAGCATTCCTTAGTGGCCTTTAAGATGTTTTTTCTGATATGCTAAGTGCATAGCTGCTTCTGAGTATTAGAAAAGACTGAGTCCACGCCCACACAAGCTGTAGCAGCAAAATCAGTGATAATAATATGGGGATAAAAGGCATCCTCAGGCATCTCATGAGTATCAGAAAGCAGCTTAAACCACTCCTTCAAGCAGTAAAGAGCCTAGGTGAAAAAAGGCATACTTTCTGAAGGGGTAAGATTATAGGCAATAGGAAAGACTGATCCTATAGATATGATGCTGTTGATCTGGAGCAGCTTGAGGCCAAAGCAGTTGGTATTATATATAGCATCAAATATCATAATGTGAGGAAATCGGAATTACATCTTAAAGTCGTAATCGACGTTGACAAGCTGATATTGCAGTCTATTATTATCATTAAGGACTTTAGCGTGGCAGAAGCTATCCTCGTTAAGTTCTTTGATTATAGCTTGTGTTGGTGTGAGGTGCCCAGTAGCTTTTTCTCGTGCGGATCTTTGGATGTTGTAGATATCCTATAGGGTTATAAGGATATTCGGATTACTTGCTCGTAGTAATATCTTTATCGCCCTTGCCGTTAGCTTCAAACTAGAAGACTGGGACTGGATTGCATCAATCTGGCCCGGCTGTAAGGCATGGTATTCTGGAAATTTGCCTGGAACATCAGAGAGATGATTATATTCACCGTAAAGGATACCAATGACCCACTGGTCTCCAAGAGTCTTCTTCTACACCAGCTTAAGCTTGAAAAGGCAGCCTATCTTCCAGGTTGAGGGCTTTCTAAGCCCAGTAGACCTTGAGATAAAAGGGCGGCCTCTACAGGCATAGATAAGCTCGTATCGACGAGGCTTGCCATCTTGGTAGTTATTCGGCCTGCTGTAGACTACAGCGTAGCCCTGCTCTCTCCCGTCGGCCTGCATAGCAGAAAAGGCAGCCTCGTGGGTTGGGTATATGCCTATTGTAGGGGGGGCTGTCAGCTCCTTCCGCCGTACCGGCTGCGTTGGTCGTGACGGCATAGATGACGATGACGGCGAGGCTGACGGCAAGGCTGACGGCGAGGATGACGGCGAGGATGAGGGGGGCAGCAGCTGGGCTGACGGGGACGGCGGTGGTGACGATGCTAGCCATAAAGGCAACGGTGAGGGTGACTGTAGGGGAGACCAAGGCCGGTGCGAAGGCGGCGCTGGCGAGGCTTCTGGGGTCATCGTGATATGCGCTGGAAGGCATGTAGTTGCAAAGTTGCGATATCATCTTATCGTCGAAGCTAGCTTAGTCTTGGGGGTGATGGCAGAAAGCTAAAAAGGAAAGGGACTGTAGGTATAAAATACTACGTCACCCCATGCACATTGGAGCGGCGATGGGGTGCATGGGGTAGCCTCAGCCGAAGGCTGTGTGTCTGCGGGCCGGGAAGCTATTACTACTACTGCATCATCTACGTACTGATCCATTGCCATGGCCATTCTTGATATTATGTGACATGTACGGATTCCGTGTGAGCACCTGTCGTTTCCTAAGCTCCTGATCCCTCATCTTCATCTTCATGCCATCCGGGGGGAGACCCGTAGACCAGGTGATTACGATCAAATGGTGCATCCAACATCAGACCGTCGAGCGTTTTCACGCGAGAGACAGCCACGTAGCTTAAACCAGTCTGAAAGTCCCGGCAGGACAGATCTGTAACTATCATGTCTTCGGTGATGCTTTGTGACTTGTGCACGGTAATTGCGTAGCATACGATCAGGGGAAACTGGGTGCGAGCGCAGAGAGTGGCTCCGATGAGGAAGTCCCTCTCCACTGGGAGAGTCGGCACAATCTTCTTGCCATCAGGGGTGGTCAGGAATACCGGTCCGCTGTATTTGTCAAACTCCATCATGATAACACAGGGAGGGTCTCGGATGCTTCCCGGCCCTGTGGAACCTAGCAGCCAAGTAAGAGTAATCCAAACCAGTTGTGCTGCTTCGGACAGTAGATGGGTCAGAATGTGAGGCGATTGGATGCGCCGTTGGCTGCACGGGAGGTGAGGGAGCTAGAACACGGAAATGCCGCGTGCTTTGTTGGGTTGGTGGAATTGGAGTCCCCAGCACTATGTGCGGCTGGCTAATTGACTCTCCGAATAAACTCCTAGCTGTATGAAGTTGCCGTAGCTTCAGTGGCGATGTAGGCTGGGTTCCGGATCTCTCATTAGGAGGCGATAGGCCAGCATCTCCGTCGGTTCTTTTCGGGGCAGATCTCTCAGCTGAGGAAGGACGGACGGCCAGGTGCCTCAACGTCAGGACCGTACCTTTGGATCTGGCACGCTTGATCAGGTTAGGGAGGCATATAGACTATACCAATGATGTCAGTTACCTCGGAATTGCGCTGGTCCCGGCATTCCAGGCAGGCTGTAGTTTGATTGGCAGATTTCCATCATTTCCTCCTGCTAGAGAAGTCACTTGCTGGTTTTATTTGGTTGCAAGACGGGCAATGGACTCCAAAATCGGATCCAGGGCTCATATTACCCCTAGAATCGGAATCCATCCTCAGTCATACGGTGCATCGGGATCGATAATGGAAGAAAGGTTGCTTGGCCAAGCAAACGAACAGATCGCCAGGCAAATTTGGCGATGGTACGGATAAACAAAGAAACAAAGAAGCAGTGACAGATGGTGGCTTGCGGATACCCACTTTTTCTAGAGCTGCCAACCAATCCAGCCTTCTTTAGCGACCGGCAATACAAAATTTGGACCAATCAGATCCCGAGAAACTTATTTATCCCTGTCTGCACCAAACCCTCATTATTCGGGAAAACTTAAGAACTAATGTAGAGTCAGCCTTCGGCTGAATAATATCTTGGTTAGTCGTTATATTAAAATCTTGTACCTCTCGTCTAGCTGCATTACTAGCGTTAAGCCTTGCCTCCTTAGGCTAGGCACACGGGGAGCCTAAGTTTTCACACGGGGACCCGAAGCGTACTCGTGTTCGACGACGTGCGCGCACAGAATCGTCTTGCCGAACCCTGCGGGTCCGTTGATCCACAGCAGCTTTGCGCCTGCGGGGAATTCTTGGTCGAGCCAGTTCTGGAATGCGGGCTGGTGGAAGATCCAGTCGCAGGTGCCGACAAGCCTCTTCTGGACGGAGTCATGGTAGCGTTCGTTTGGGGACCCGCGGCCGAGCCAGGAGTGGATTGCCCGTCGCGTCTCGGCTTCGCTCCGTTAGCTTGACACTAGAAGCTCGGAAATGACGCCTTACCTCTGTTCGCCTCTTCGATCCGGGCGAGGATCCGCTGCAGCTCAGCGGGCCAAGCATGGCCTGAGGAAGTTTCTGATCTCCGTTAGACGACGAGCATCGAGGCAGCGTTCAGATACGCACCTAACCCGGACGCGAGCTTGTCGGTGCGCCTGGTGTCCAGCTCGTGTACCGGCCGCGTCCCCTGCACTGCATGGACGGGCACCAAGTTGTGCAGTTGTTGCACCAGCTTTTCGAACAGCTCGACCTGATCTGTGCGCTCTGTCTTGCCCCAGAGCGTCCAAACCAGTTTCCGTCGCCTCGTGCCGTGAGGCTGGGGTCGGAGCGAGCCCAACGAGGCGTCATTACTTGGCGTCATGGCCCGGCCGGTGCGGTGTACAGACGTGTCACTCGCATCACAGAGAGTATTAATGATCTGTAAAATATCCCGTACCGTCGCAAATATATCGCGGTTGTCGAGAGCAGGGTGGTGGTCTTCCGACCGCATCGTTTCTTCGAACCCGACGCGCCGACCCCATTCCTCGAGGCGGACCTTGGTAGCCTTGAACTTGGTGTCTAGTACGTGCGAGTCGGGCCCGAATGATCGGTAGGTCTGCACCTTGTCCACAGCCTCTAGGCAGGAGCTGAAGAGGCCAGCGAGCCCAACGACCCCGACGGTGAGACCAACAGCCTCCATGGCGGTGCGATCGATGGACGTAATGGATGCGATGGGTTTGATGGGTTTGAGCCGAGGTGGAAGGCGGCATCTCGATATATCCCCCGCGA
The DNA here is from genome assembly GCF_021365365.1 of Ilyonectria robusta. Classification (NCBI taxonomy): domain Eukaryota; kingdom Fungi; phylum Ascomycota; class Sordariomycetes; order Hypocreales; family Nectriaceae; genus Ilyonectria; species Ilyonectria robusta. Next base: position 60,479 of record NW_025764480.1, read on the forward strand.
GGCTGTTTGCTCTGCATGCAGAGCGTGGGACCACCCACCTTCTCCAATTCGCACCTGAACAGCCTCCCATCCGGCCGTCCTTTCCTATTTAATCATGTCTCTCTATGACCTCGCCGCGACCACTTAAGCAATGCTCTGGACGTGTATTATAGAATAGTCGGTCCTATGCAGAAACCCGATACATTAAAAGTCGAACGTCTTGGCCGCCCCTTTTAAGTAGTGGCAGCTCAAGTGTGTTGCAATCAAAGCCTGCCACGTATCGTGCCGCCACAGCCGAATCGCATGGCTCTCTTCTCAACTTCCAACCAAGTTTATTTCTCTAGTCGCCCTAAATGTCTACCTCTCCTACAGCTGATATTGAAAATGAGCACATGAATCTGTTGTATGGAGGTGCTTCGTCCAGTCGATGTCCGCGGCCAGCGGTCCCTAGCACTACTGTGGGCCATAGTGTGTCGTGGACGCGTTGGATCGCTGACTCCTCCTCCGTGGGCGACTGGAGTGTGTGGCTCACGTAGCGCGATCGTTAAAACCCACCATAACCGCTGCCCCAGACCGGAGCGGGCCCCCGGGGGCATCCGTCCTGTAAGACGCCACGCGGCTCACCAGCTTCCGCCACGACCTCAGTCACATAGCTGGAATTCCACTCAGAACTACGGAGGGCCCTTTCAAAAGTCTTTTCCAAAGCTAAATGCGCCACATCCTGTAATCCTTGTGAGTTACTTGAGGTACATGGCATGCTGGCTAGCTATAACAAGTTGTCCGCTAGATCCCCTATAACTTCAGGGGTCATAGGGAGGCTAAAGTGCTAGGTAGTGGTTATAGCCTGCTGTAAATTTAGCAGTCTTTAGTGGAGAGTTAAACAAGCGAAGAACTTAACGTACTTATCCTAGAGTTAATAGCGTGCTTGCCCTTTTTGGATTAGCGCTTGGAAAAAGCCTTTGAAAGGGCCCTCCGTAGGCAGAACTCGGTTGGCTGAGTCTCACGTTCCCATCCCCACTCTCAGACCTAGAGGGCCGGCAAGCGGAACGTACCCAGAAATTCCGGCAGCGACAACAAGCGAAACAAGATATTAAGACCACAGATCATCAGGCTGAGTCCTCTCGAATAGTTGAGCCGGTAGTAGAGAATGCGCAGACCGAAGTAGAGGACAGTTTATTGACCGACACTGGGGAGTTTGGACCCGATGAAATCTCTTCCAGGGACACTTTTATCACCCCTTGTCAGGAAGATGATGATTCGGGCATAATCGACACCGAGCCAGCCTATTACGACGAGGAACCAGTCAACGCCCAGAGTGCCGAGGAGCGCGATGATCAGACAGAGTCTCAGACCCCAGAGGTCTATGCTGAAGTTCAAGCAGATCTTATTGATGGCAATACCTAGAATGATGTGCAGTACGCCACACAGAAGTTTATTCAGCAGTTTCTGGTCGGAGTCTATGGATGCAGCACCCAGGCGCATCGGGAATCTCTGGCAGCGCACATCGAGGCTGAGGGAGCACATAACCATCACGGGCTTGATCAACTGTTCCCTCGCAACGTGCCTCATACACTCGGTAAAGAGCATTTCTTCACCCGCCAAACTTGTAATGAGACACAATATCCGAGCCCTAGTCAGTGGAAAGAGTTATTCGCTGGCGACACAACGCAGCATTTCGATGGTAAGCCCAAGCAGGCTTGCCTCCACACTGAACACACGCAACAAATTCCTCCGGTCATTTCATTCGATATCGATAGCATCTTGGGTTTTGTGACTTCTCCCGCAGCAGCAGTCCACGGGATTCGGTTTTATTCTGCTCCTCAGTAGCATCAGAATATTGGCACAGACGTTCACCTGACCTTGGATCGCGTGGATCCAGATCCGGAGCGGCCCCGACTGATTCCGTCACGACTGAAAGATATGCCGCATTTCATCTTCGCGAAGATCGAAGGCGCCGATTTCATCACTTTCCACCTGTTTTTCCCACACTTGCCATGCCACCGCGACTTCTATCGGTTAACTGACGAGCAGCTCTCGCGGTGGTTTGATGATATCTTCTATCCCGCTGTCCGTCAAGTTTATGATGTTGATCGGCTCCAGCACTTGCCGGCAAGTTATCGTCACGCATTAGCTACCTGCCGTGCTCCCCAGGTGGAGTATCGCCTGCTTGAGACTCCTAGTTATCGAACCCAACTACGGATGTCCTATTTCCTGCCACCTCAAGGCTTGCAGCAACTGTAGGACCATATGCTCGCAGCGGTACGCCAACCAGGATTGCAAGACTTTCGCGACCCAGAGCTCTTCATGGAGGCAAAAGGCGCCAAACTTCTGTTCAAATATCCTGATGCACCATCCGATCTGCTTGCAGTCACGGAAACTTTGACTCCAAATTACACCATGTTCTTGACTTCTCCCACATATGCAGCGATCGGTTCTATATCGATGTGGGCAAAGAGACCTGCCCACCGCACAGCGGCGCAGTAGCACGAGACAGCAATGTTTCGTCACACGAAGCTCAGGCCTACCTCTGGCGACACTGCTGCATCTGTCGTCACATCCAAATAACAACATCACTAGATACAGTATAAAACAGGGATTCAAGTTAGGTATTGCTTTTACGTTACAGTACTGTAAGGGAAATCCATCTTAAAATATTTTCCATAATCTAGCTCTCTCCAGCGGATAATTGAACTCTTCCAGTATGGACTTATACAGTTTATTATTACCAAGGGTCGCTTATCATGTGTCAAACTATGCCAAAATGGCCCCGTGGACGAGTACATGTAATGAAGTTGTTGTGCTTGTTTGACAAATGTTTCACAAAGACGATTCCGCGAGCAAATTGTTTTAAACAAAAAGGGCAAGAATACAAGCCTTCTGAATCTCTAAATTCAGAAAGCTCCGGGTGTTTTCCTCCGGATTTTGAGCGTTCTACTAGTTTAGCAAGAACTTGCTCAGGGACAACATACGGTGCCACGCCAAATCGAGGCCCAATCGCTCGAAATGATGCCTGTGAGGTCTGTGGCGTAGTTGTTTGTGCTTCAATATTCGGAACGCCCCGTTCGGCCGCTCTAAAGCTCGGTATGTGAAAATGCCTGGGCGGCACGTGCTCCCAGGCTGGGCTGTTTACCGCAAGAGAAGCTTCGCCGGGACCTGGGTGTGAGTGCATTGCAGGAGGTAGTGTTTGTTTGAGATAATCACTGATTGATGGTAATCGGTTGTCAATTTGTTGTGGCCATAATGTGGACGAGGCCGTGATGGTGCCAGGACCGACAAGCCCGCACTCCGGGGTACGGAGCCTAGGCAATATAGGTGGCAGTTGACACGGCGCACTTTCCGAATTTGAGGTGTACGCGAAATGCTCCTCGCAAAGTATTGGGTAACTAGCGCCTTGAGGTAGGGTAATGCTAGGTGGCCAATGAAATATTGATGCTTCCATCACTTGCTCTCGTACTGGACTGTTCATAGGGTTGATAGATGGTATAGGACTTGGCACAAGCATTCCAAATTGGCCACCTATCGCCGGCGGCATGTTTTGGGGTGTCGCTGCTTGAGGATTGAGCGTGACAAGCGCAGACTCGCACAAGGCGACGGATTTGGTGTTTTGTAATTGATTAATCGGAGAGAATTGCTCTGCCGAGCTCGTGAACGGCCTAGTTACTTCTGGGGATGTGTTCGGATTCGGAGTGGGATTCGGAAATTATTGCCGTGCGAATGATGATCCTCGACGTCGACAAGCTCCTCTGTGCTTGAACTGCTTATCGATATGACGTCGATAAGCTCCCTTGTGCTCGAACTGCTTATTGATATGACATCGTTCCATGCCTCAGGCTGATGGTTGCTGGATCTTATGAGACCTAATCCAGCGTCTTGCTTCGTCTCATTTACATCTTGCGATATAGGATTTTTCTCATCGACGGGGATTGGTATCCTGAGTGGCCAGGTTGGTGCTTCAGTTTCTTTGGAGGAGGCGTTATGACTGCTGTAAGCGAGTGCAGAACTCGAGGAAGGGATCTGTCGGCTCAATTGCTCTGTACATCCGGGCATCAGTCTGTCAGCAAATGTCTTAGGCAGTGTGTTGAAGTTCTCTGAAGAAGACACACCTTCTAACAGAATATTGAAATCGGGCGCAGTGTCCTCAGACGTTGTTTCAGCGCGCTTTCGAAGAAAGTCCCGTACAGAATTGCACTGTCGTACGAGGGAGGAGTCGGAACCTTGAACATCAAACGGCCGGAGATCTTCAGCACCCACCCACCCAACAAGGCCCCTGTTTGGAAACTCCGAGCCGTCCAAGTACATAACAGGGAACTGACGCTTCGCCACTAGAGGTCCGTCATCTTCGTATCCTTCTTGCCACACCAAGTCGTTGACGCTTTGATTATAGACATAGCATGCAGGCACACTATCTATGAGCCCCAGGATTTCAACTGCGTCTGGTACGCCAACGTTGTCGAGATGTCCAAGAGGGAGGAGAAGCACGGGACAGCGGTCCGTCGAACCTTTCCGATAGGCCAGGTAGAATTCACCGGGGATTGGTTCTGTGATCACTTCAACATCTGTGACCTGCTGGCTGCTGCCGTCAGTCAGTAGGGCGTTGCCAGCTCGGCCCTGGCTTTCTTGAGTCTTCCGCGCCGGTGCTTTATAGGCCGAGGTCGGGATAAGATATCCCTGGGGCTCATTGTCCACCACATCCGCAGTTGGGTGCTTATGTTCCTTCTGAAGCGCCTCCAAAGCTGCAATATTGTTTTTCTCAGCCAGAATCTTGTTACAATTCAACACCTTGACGCCGAGATGCTTGATAGCCACTGAGGGCTTTCGCGACATCCGGCCGTGCTGTTTGCCACCAAGATGCTTCGCAGCACCCTTGATAGGGTGGTTTTTAAAGCTGAGGTCATGCTTGTCACATCGAAGGATATACCACGAACCGTCTCCCGCCGGAAATTGTACTATGATGTGCTTAATTGTTGCGCGACCATCCTGAAAGACGTCTTCGAAGCTGATGGACCTCTTTGCGGTTCCAGTAAAGCGTTTACTGCCAAGCCGACGGCGTTTCCCTTCGTTTGGGGAGTGCCAGGCACTGACCGGTTTCTGCTTGTGCTATATTGTTAGTCGAAGATCCAGGTCGGCAACGGGCACAGGATAATCACTGGGTTGACGTAGATGACGGAGTCCTCTTCAATGTCTTCGCTCTGAGACCTTCCTATCAAGGTCTGCACCTGCTTGCATCGGCGCAAGGGGACGGTGATTGGCATATTGCCAAATCAAGACGCACTGTACAAGTAATGTGGGGCTTGTCATACAGTAGAGTGCATGCAGCATCTGGTTAGGGTAAAAGAATTGAAGCCGCGCGTTTGGCGGAGGATGGTGTGAGACGCTGTTGGCGTCGGGACAAAGCGGGTGACAGCGTTGTTTACGGAGTAGGTGACTGAACTAGACAGGTACGGTCAGCTTCCTTAATATTACTTTGCTCAAAACCCGACAGTCTGGTTTATCACATCATTCGCTGGCGGGGGGCCACTAGGGAAATTGTGCGTCACCAGGAAGGCCAGGGTCAGAGTACAGGTTCGTCAAACGGGTTAGATCACCCCTGAATGAATTTGTTAACGAATGCAGGTGGTCGAGGTTGCGCTACTGTATTGAAGATACCCAGAAAGCGTTCACATAAAGGCATTGCACCAGGCTAATCGAGGGCCAACCGCACTGTTTGGTTAATCTTTAGGCTCCTCGTTAGGAACGTGGACAGTTGTGAGAAGTGTGCAGATTCCGTACTGCCAAGTCATGTGGATCGTTCAACGCACCCTGACACGAAGTCAGACGAGGGCTACTGACTGATAACGTTAAGGGTGGATGGTATGGGTGGGGCCACGTTGGATCGCGCCGAATTCTGAAGAGGCAACACTGTTTACACACTGTTTACTGCGCGGCGTCATCCTTGACTAGACGGCTCTCGCACAAGCAGGTCCATCAGGGTGGTGGGTAGCATCCTTACGCAGGATCATACTGTCGGCCGACCGGAGGCTAGACTCTTGCGAATCAATGTAAATGTATTCCCAGACAGCAAAGCAGGAAAATCGGCGTGGCCACATGTGACGGATGTGATATGCACGTAATGTGGATATGGACGTGATGTTGATGCAGGTACTAGACCTAGTGTGGGAAGAACCCCGCTAAGCCTCGGACAATATGAGAGAGAACAGAAGGAGAATGGGGAGCACGGAAACAAAACACATCCTACGACACCATCTTACATCAGAATCAGTGACTAGCACTAGAAGGATACGCGTCGACGGTAAGAAGGACCGCAATCGTAGCAAGAATTTGCTATCGTATCAATTCATTGATTTCATCTCCACAGGACGAGCCTTCTGGACGCAGACTGTCAAGATTCCACGGTGCCAGCCCGGTCCAATAAGAAACGTGGCTTTAGCGCTGGTTTTGCCAATGTCGCTGGGGTCATAATTACTCACCTCGAATGCGGAGAACTACTGCCAGGATCACGCATAATCCCTTCATTTGATACAAAAATCGCGCACTCTCGGTACCAACAGAGTGGTTACACTATTTACGGTGGCGAATGGGATTGTGAATAAGACCACCGACGGCGATGGACACAACCAACATCGAAAAGAGGACCCACCAGACGGATTGGGCAGCTGTGCCTCTGAACGGCGCCCACACAGATTTTAGAGGGGTTTGATGGTCTGTGTCCGCGAAGCCTTGGTAAGTACCCGTTCCCCCTATTGATCGCCCCGAAGACCCATGCACGTGCGCGGGACTCTATTCAGGCCCATACTCCGTTATGGCACGCCAACGTGATTTTCGCGTTGCAGTCTCGTCCGTGACGCGGTGCAGCTTACCAATGAGAATACAGGATGGTAGGCACTCTGACGCGCCTACGTTGGAGCCCACCATCAAGACCTGCATGGATGCCCGGCTCACCAGACATAGTGGGGCAAGCGAGCCCACGCCGGCGAAGCTCACCCGGCTCCGCAGGGTCGCGCGATTGGCCGGGGTGCTGGAGCAAAATACACATTTCGATCCTAATCCCATATGTAGACGTTGACATCCCCTAACATCGTGCCATGGGGCTCGCAGTTGTGGACTAAATCCCCGTAAGATTGTCTTGCAAGTCCGATGAGATCCATATCCAACTCTTTAGACCGAAATTAGACCACGTTAAGTGTCTGACTGGATTCAGTTGCTGTCACAGTATAGCTGGTCGCACCCTGTGCTGGCGTAGGGGCGACGGGACAGCTCAAAATGTCAGCGGCGGGGCGATCGCAGTCGTCGCGTGTGGTAGGACTATGCTGTTTGAAAAACCGAGATATCTGGAAGGCGGATAATTTATCATAACTATCCGCCTCTGCTGCGTACTTGAAGACATCCATAGCGAGGGAGTCGTGATGGTTTGGTGTTGTGTTCAGCTTTTGGTGCCCCTTTGTAGAACCGAGCCAATTAGGTACCTATCCAAGACGTGACATTCCAGCGACCCCGCGCGTATCCGGACAGTGTGCCCTCAATTACATACGGTGGCTGGCACAAACCTGACTCACCCTGTACTCTTCTGGCATGTTGAACGGATTGGCGTCATCGTCCTTAGACTTGTGCACCTTCTGAGCAGCATCCTCATCACCCAAGGCAACCAACACTGACGTCCGTGACCAAGATCGCCTAAGGATCGGAGGAAAGTCTCAGCTGCAACAATTTAATCGTTGCCGTGGTGATGAGACCTATAGATGCCAGCGAGCACATACCTCAATTAAGCTCTAGCGAATCATCTATCTGCTTAAATCTTGAAAACATTGCATTGAACAAATATTCGTCACAAAGTTTCCAAGTGCCTCGATCATCTGCTCGGGGCAATTCCTTTCCAGCCGCAGTGACATGTGTTAAGCTGAGGTTTGGGAGATTGCGTGAATGAAGCCGAGATTCTTCCTCAGACAACCTAGGAGTCGCTGTTACATTCTTGCCCTTGTCTAAGCGGCGCAGGAATCAGGAGACAAACAGGCTCGTCGCATCGGCGCCTACTCTCTTATCCTACTCTCATCCCGTGGTCGACTACGATAGGCGTGTGTCTTTCCTGTCACAGCCGTCCAGGCCCTAGAAGCGCGACTAGTGTCATGCAATGTACATCCCGTGCCATCGCTCGTGTGGGCGTTTCCGTTGCTATTAACTGGCGTCCTTAAGCACAATGTTGACCATGACTGGTTGCCAAGTGCAGCGAGTTTTGCTGCACCAACACCTGCATAATCTCCGAGCACCAATGGTTGGAACAAAAGGGCGTTTTCACGCGCGACACCTTCGGATTGGACGCTCCAGGTCGTTATTCGCACTGCTGGTGGATGCTTTATTCATTCGCACAAGACTTAGTAAGTTCAAAGGCACTGGCGACCTGGCGATTTTCGCGTTGAACGACAGAATGTGCGTGCTTTACGCGTGTTATTGGCCTGAGTGAGAGGACGTTTAGTAGTGCAGGAGGGATGATGGGGGTGAGGAGGGAGATAGTAGCGATGTCTCAGTGGATTCGATCATGGAGTAAAGCTGGGATTTCGTCCCCAACTGCGAGCCCCATGGCACGATGTTAGGGGATGTCAACGTCTACATATGGGATCTACACGTCTTCACTGCCCTTGTTTAGCCTCAATGATAACCAATGGGGTGATGCACTTGCGTCGCTGAAGGAGACGAGCGATATCTAGTCGGATCAGCTTAGAACATGTTTTCAATCAATGACTTATGCTCTGCGACATCTCTTCCGAAATCACCAGTTCCTCTGACGTTATTCTACCTACACCGGAATTAGTCATGCGTTCGATCGAGTCTTGGCATTCGATAGGTATCGAATCTACGGATACGCGTTCGATTCGATTCGAAGTCTACGGGACATGCATTCGGTTCGATTCGATTCGATTCGAGTCTACGGGACCTGCATTCGATTCGATTCGAATCTACGGGAGTCGCATTCGATTCGAATGCCTAGGCTTGGCGTTCGACTCGATAGATTCGATAGATGTCTGACTCTGGTGACTCCAGACGCAGCAACGGGCTGAGGGTCGACTCGATGGATAAGCCGGGTCCCTGCGTGGCTGATGGCAGTCAAAGCTTGAGTTCTGGACTGAGTTCTTGCATGACTTAGGTCAAAGCAAGGTACAACCAGAAGCGAGTCTGCCGGACCATGGCCAAAAATGACTGCATCAGTTTACCGGACATGAAGTCGACGGCGAACCATCCAGTCTATCAGACCAAAAGTCGACGGCAACTCTAGCTTAGCGGACATGAAGGCATCGGCAACTTTGGGCTACCGCACAGAATGGCATCGGCAGCTATCCCTAGCTTACCGGACATAATAGCATCAGTAACTCCTCCTAGTTTACCGGACATCATGGCAACATGGCATCGGCGGCTATCCCTAGCTCACCGGACATACGGCTTCGGCAACTTTGGGTTACTGGACATCATGGTATCGGCAGCTATCCTTAGCTCACCGAACATAACGGCTTCGGCAACTTTGGGTTACCAGACATCATGACATCGGTAGCTACCCTTGGATGACCTTCTGGGAGGATGTTGCCCAGACTTCTCAGCACTTCCATGACGGGCATTTCCTTGGTGCCCGCCCTCGTCTTCTCGCGCTCTTTCCGCTGGCGGAGGCGGAGGGCGCTGAAGCTGAGGACCTTTTCTGCCTCTTTGCCGGCGACCAGAACCCGTTGCTCGAGCTTGTGGACGTTGTCGGAGAGCTGGTCAATGTGGAATTCGAGAGAGGACTGGATGGCACGCAATCGCGATTCGGTTTGCGATCGAATAGCCTCGAATGAGACCGCCTCGTCCGCCAAGTAGCCCCTAATCTTGCCTTCTTCCGGATCCAGGAGATCAAAGTCTGGCAAGACAATGGGGTCTGTTTCGTTCTCGGCGAAGAGAGGCGGTTGCTCAGGGGGTGGTTTCCGAATCGCTTGCCAAGCCTTCTTTTCTTCTTGTAATCTGGGCATAAAAGTTAGGAGCCGTAATACAACACATTCTCCGTGAATCTCTGACCTCTTAACCTTGATCTCCAGTTGTGCAATCTTCTCATCAAGCTCAATGTTCCTGGGGTTGGGCATTAGGACCACAGGCGCCTTGGGCACATCATCGTCTCTGCTGAACCAATCCGAGAACTCGGATCGGGCTGCGAAATCCTTGAGTAGTTGGTCCTGAACCGCGCGAGCTGTTGAAAAAGTCAGTGTCTCTTCTCGTAATTCAGGTATTCGAGGGCTACTCACCACCAATAATGGCATTAGGCGCCCCATGAGGCGGCTTCTCAGTCAGAGCACGTTCGCCGCACCAAGTTAAAAGCTGCTTCATTCTTCGCAGCTCTGTCAGGCCATCAGCCTCGATGTGCTTGTAGAAACTAGCCGGGTCGACCTCCTGATGCGGAATTGCCGTTTGGCCGCTGTCGATGAGGGAGCTCGCTCGTCGCCCACGCATTCCCAAACTGCTCTGCCGGTTTCCGTTGCCCTTCTTTCGCATCGCCTTGTTCCGGTTGATGACTGGCGTGTCGCTCATCGGGAGCGCGATCTTGGCCGCTGCAATCGGTGCCTCACGCTGTGGTAACTCGTCCCAGTTTGGTACCGCGCGTTTCGGTGGTTCTGCATCGTGGCCGCGTTTCTTCGGTGCGTCATTTGTCTGTGGTACCTCCTCGTCCAGCTTTTCCTCTGAAACTCGTGCTCTCCCCCTGGTTCCTCTCTGAGGGATCTTGAGTGGCGGCTTCTCGTTGGACGCGTCCACGCTGGCTTTCCGCCTCGTGGATTTCCTCGTAGGCTTGGTTTTCGCTGTTTCCGTCGCCGTTGCCGTCGCTGCCACTTCCTCGACCACGCTACTGGCTGGTGCTGAATCCTTGGTAGCGCGTGCCTTTGCGGCTGGTCGCCCTCGCCCCCGCCCCGACTTCTTCACGGGCTCTGGCTCGTCTGCCTTCTCCGTCTTAACCCTCTTCGACTTCCGCACAAACTGAAAGTCGTCATCCTGTTCATAGTCGGCCACAGCTGTTCGGCGGTTAGCGCTTCGTCCCCGCTGCGCGTCCTCATTGTGCAATATACTGGCGAGACGCTTGCTCGTCCGCCGCCCCGCCTGGTTGCTCATGCTAATAAGTTGTACCGGCCGACGAGTCGTCACCAGAGTCATCATGAGTGGCGCATTCGGGACCGCATGAACTCCGAGGTTCCGGGTGGTGGTCTGGAGGGGACTCCGGCAATCAAGGTCGGGCTGTGGCAGGTTGGGTCTCGGGCTGCAGAGTCGCGTCGCTTCGTGATATACGTGCCGCCGCAGGGTATGGATCCCGTAAAAGTCGCGCAATCAGTGACCCGGTTCAATTGCGATGGTTCGGCCGTGCTCCGGGTCTCGTCGGTGGTTTGAGAGCCGCGACGAGGTTGTAATTGTTGAGACCGTATGACTAAGGTGGTCCGATCTGCTGGTGGCTGGGATGTGGATACTATGTAGTGAGCTGTGCTCCTCACCCAGAGATGTAACTTACACCTTTCAATATTACTGGTAACCTATTCGCTTTATCAGTAATGGTTGAGGCGCATCACCTATGATTTACTGCCTCTGGCGCTAATCCTTTCTGGGGCAACCTGACGCCCCACTGCCGCAACCACTCAACACCCACCACACCACCCGCCAGCTCCAGACATCGTCAGCCGCCCATCTATCTACCTGCATGAGTCAACAGCCTCATCGCGTAGAGAGCACAGAGAAAATATCTAATTGATCAAGAACTCAGTAAAATTATAGACAACAAGTCTTTAATGAATTCTATGTCGCCTTTTTATTTTCTATTCAAGAACCCGGGGAAACTCCAGACATTAAGCCTTTAAGCTACTACATCTCTCTCTTCCTTCCATTCTCCATCTCCATCTATATTCACAGCCGTCACTCTGGCTTCGCGCATTTCTCACTTCAACCAAAGCATTTATTCTCATCATGATTGATTGCGCAACTATCCTTCGACCATGTAGCTCTTGTTACCCACAGCTACCTGCAAAACCAATTCCCAACACTACCAAAAACTTCATCACCGTGGTTCCGAGTCCTAAAACGCCCCCAGGCAGGGTAAATCCCGCCTGGCCGAACACCTCTTTGATGTACGTCCCGTGTGCTTTGCCAAAAACTTACGTACAAGTGAAATTTCGGGTTCGTTTCTCTCATCAAAGCTTCACCTTCGGAGAGTCACATCCCGCTAAGAATCCCGTAGGCAAGTCCCGAAAGGCTCGCCCACTAACCACGAACCCCAGACACCGATCCCTGTCCGGATGTTACACTCGTCACGAATTGTTGCACGGGCCGAAAAGTGAAGATTAGAAAGAAAAAAAAGGGTTGGCAAGCGGCCAAAAGTTCGAAATCCTGTGGCCCCCTATGTATTGGCGGTTTGAGCCCTCAGATGTCGCCTTTATCAGGGAGACGCCACCATCCCCTCATTGCGGAAAGAAAGGGTCATCCATGGAAGTCATTTTGCCGTCCAAGGAAACCAATTCACCGTGGACATCGGCGGATTGCAACTCGTTCTATGAGAAACGCCGTTGGACACCCTGGCCAGCCATGACCGGTTGATTGGGCATGGGGGCACCCATGCCATAGGGGTTCATCTGGGGGTTGAAGGGTTCGACAACCTGAGACATGAAGGCACTGTGGAGACCTTGCTGTTGCGTAACTGGGCAGTCCTTGTGTGCGAGAAGGAGTGTCTTCAGGTTGACCACTCCTTCTCTCAGCTGGGTGATCTGCGAAGTCAGAGCATCGTTCTCGGTGCTGAACATCTCCACCTTGGTCTGCAGGTTGGCAAGCCGCTGCTTTTTTCTTTGACGGCACTTCATGGCAGCAGCACTATGACATGTCAGTAACCACGGTTCAATACATATATTAGAATTTCGAGTAAGACATACCGGTTTCGCTCAAGGAAGTTCTTGCGTTTCTCCTCATCCGTCATGTTGGTTTTGGTTCCGTTTTCATCATACTTCATGTTAGACTCGTCGGACATATCCATGTCTTCAGGCATAGTGACAGCCCCGCTATTGGCCTTGGACTTCTTGTTCAGGGGTGCCTTTGCGGGAGCCTCATCGGCCTTTCTTCGACCATTTGTGGCAGGCGGGCTCTTCTTACCCTTGCCTCGTATATTGGGTCGGGTCTGGTCGCTATCGTCCGAGGCGACACTACCTTCGCTCACACCGCGAGTGGAACCGATCCAGCCACCACTGGCGATCGACATCTGCGGCGAGGTGTTCATATTCTTGGGCACAACAGGGGCTGCGTGTGCGTGGCTCGTTGCGCCCGAAGTCACAGCAAACTGGTTCGTTGATTGGGTCCCGTTCCTGCCCTAGGTAAGCATGAAAAGGCCGTTAGCGGCGTCGTCGTCGTGATGGTCAAAGGGACGGGATGCGGGCTTCGTCTCAGACTTGACAACCACAGCACCCTTGGGGATCTCTTGAGGTTAAGACGTTATGCGGAGCCTGTTGGGATTGTCCGGACGGTCGCTGAACACAGTTTGTTTGCTCTCTCTTGGCAGCCACGCTCATAGCAGTGCGATGGAAATCTATGGTGCTAGGCGTCGCCCCTCCACTGGCAAGCTGGGCAAAGAGGGCTTGGGAGTTGGGACTGGGCGCAAGGAACATAAACCCGCTGCCGCCGGGAGTCAAACCCGTCCTCAAGGAAGATTCGTTAGGTGTAGGGAAGCGGTGCTAAGGGTTTGGCGGCTTCGGCATTGGACGCGACCTCTGATTTCACGAGCGGCTCGGCTTTTGCGTCGGTCGGGGCATTTGCGAGAGGCTAGACGTAACGATAAGCTAGTCGTAAGTAGGACGGACGGTGACGACGATATTGACGGAGATAGGCGATGAGGACGGAGGCACAAGGCGGGGACGAAGACGGCAACGGTAGGTGGATGGGGATGACGGGAAGCGATGACGTCATGGCGGAGAAACAAGATGGCAGGATGGGGTGGAGGGGTTGGGGGTTCAGGGGTGGATTTCTTCGACTGATTTGGGGACTTCGACTCACCTCTGGCTGAGACGTCGGAGGTTGGAAAAGACGTCAGAGATGACGTGGAGGCAGCGAAAAAGAAGGCGCAAAAAAGAGACAAGGACCGGGGTGCCGTCGCTGACAAAATGCCGCCTCGAGGAGGACGGGGACTCGCACTGTGCTGTCGGTGCTGTCGATGGCATCGTCCGATTTCCCCCACCTCAACCCAACTGGCTTGTCGCGACGACGATCACTGCGGCGAGTTGCTCAACTGGGCCGACCCGCCCCGTGTGCCTGTGCTTTGTATTTGCTTCTGTGCATCTTGCATCGACCGGCTAGGCTCGCTCGGACGAGATTTCAGTCGTAGTCACAGCAGGTTCTCCAATCTTTTGGTGCCGCCGTCTCATCCCTCAAGCGCTTTGGCCTTGGTCGGCTTCACGATGCTGTCACTATTGCGACAGGTACTGTACAGGTCTCGGAGCCGAAATACAATGTGTGAAAGCGCCTGCAAGTCCAAGGTTACAATGGAGACTCCCTCTTGAATATCTGCCCCATAAATACCGGCCGGGGGGACCAGTCGTTGCTCCCCCGATGATGTAGAGACCTCCCGTTCCTGCGGTGTATCAGGTAGTGGAAAGAGCTCCGGGAAGTCGGGCCGGGCTACTATACTCAAGCGGAATACGCCTCCTTTCAGCAAATATTGTAAGATTTGGACGAGTTTCTGGTCAGGGAAGTTGGAGACTGTTAGATTGTGGCGCTTAACAACGTCTTGGATGGCTTTCTCCTTGCGCAGGGCGGCGTTCTTATGTATACTCAAAACCCGCCTGCAAGAAGGAGAGCAGTTGACGGATTTCCTATCCGCCCTGGGTGTACTGCATATGGCGAGAAGCGATAGGCAGGGAGCTACGTCTGGGGTGGGTGTACAGCTGGAGGATCTAAGTAGTGACCTTGGCATAATTCATTGAAGAGACGAAGGGACCGTGGCTTGGAGATAATATGCATGGTGAGAGGCCACAAGGCCAAGGAGCATTGGTGGGGTAGCCGTTTCGCCGATGTTTTCCCGACTCTGGCTGAGTTGGGCGCTGGATGTTCCGCGGAGTAGCCTTTGTGGGACTTGTCACGACCCCCGTTCCCGACGCGATGACCTGCACCTTATCAACCTCCCCAGAAGTTTCGCCACACGGCACGTCGATGGGCGCTTTGGTTTCGCGCTACAAACGCCAGCCCATTAATGCAAGCTCTCTGTGGCAGGCAGCAGGAGATGAGAGCTAAGTTTTCTGAAGCACTGTATGACAACGAATCTTCGAATCGGGGCAAGTTTAAGACCTGCACTCAGGGGAGCCCAATGTTGGTCGCGAACCGGGACAGAGTTGAAGCTCGCAAGGGCGACGAAGATGAGGTTGACCACGAACTTGAAGAGGAGTTGTGGGGTTCTTGGCTGCTACGAGCTTAATACAATACTAACGAATCTTAGTTTCATTGTAAAGACGATCAAAAACCACTACGTCGACAGAGATGTTAGCATGTTGCGTCCAGCTGGGCCATGTCTGTAACTGACGTCTTTCTAGGGAGCTCTCAAATTTCTGGTTCAGTGGGAGGGCTATGAGAGCAAGAAAGACTGGACGTGGGAACCAGAGGCCAATCTCAAGTATGTATTAGGCGCCTCTACTTTATCCTGCAGTTTTCTCATTAGCGCATTTTATTCAGGGTGTCAGGCGAAGAGATTCTCAACGAGTATTTTAATAAGATTGGTGGAAGACATAAGATCTTCAAGGTATCAGACAAAGCGGCTCAGACCAGAAAGCGAAGACGGGGAACAAATAGCACAACTAACACGACTGCTAAGCGATTGCAAGGGAACGAGGCGCATTTGGCTGATAAGACTTCATCCGCGACTGTGAAGAATTGGAGCCCTCCTTCAGGGTCATGGGAGGATGAGATTGAGACAATTGACGCGTGTGAGGACGGCGGCAATGGGAAGCTGGTCGTTTTTCTTATATGGAAGAACGGCGAGAAGACCAAGCATGACACGCAAACTATCTACAAGAAGTGTCCGCAGAAGGTAGTTCATCCCTCCCTCACCTCACCAGCTCGTCGGTTTCCTTGTTGACACGAAACAGATGCTTCAGTTCTATGAACACCACATTGTCATGGGCTGAGGCCTGGTATAGGGGCACGAGCTATGCCGTGCCGGTCCCGACCTAGCTAGGCAAGATTGACCTTCCCGTCTGCTAGCTACTACCGCCCTGCAAACGAGAGCTCTGCTTTATAGCTGTAAGCTACCCTTAGCTTAGCTCCTTCTCCTTTGCTACTCCTTAGTCTTAGATAGACCAATCCACCGCACCCTTTCGTTGAACAAACCCAGGGCCAGCCCTTCACATTGCGGCGCTGACGACTTATATCGCAATTGCCTCCTGGATTCCACCAACAGGGCTTCAGATGGTTCTTGCGCCAGAGCTTCCACTGAGCGGTAGCTTGTAGGTTGCCAATGGGTTCCCACGTAGGCTCAGAGTAACCAACCGACTTCACTAAAGCTTTCTTGCGCCTTATGCCTTCCTCAGTCTTCCACTGCTCATCTAAAATGCATTCCACATGCCGCTCCTCTTCGCCATCAACTAGGATGGGTGCCGGTTGTGTGTTATCTGGTCTCTGTGAGGGCAGGTGGTCTGTCGGCGCTGGGCGTAATAGGTCAACGTGAAAGACCGGGTGAACCCTACCAGGTACGTTCAGCTGATAGGAGTGAGAGTTGACTTCCCGGACCACTTGGTATTTGGCATGTAGTCAGTCCAGCTTCTTCGATGGTCTTGTGGTCTTTACGTTCTTCATATTCAGATAGACCCAATCGCCTGTCTTGTACCTTGGGGCTGCTGTGCGGGACTTGTTGGCGAACCGTTCTTGCTTCTCCTGGGTTGTGGCGATGGCCGCCTGTGCCCATTCTGTAGCGTCTTGCAATCGTCTGATAAAGTCCTCAGCGAGAGTTTCGCCCTCCTTCTGCTTTCCTTCAATCATGCGGTCTGCTACCAGGCGGATCGGTTCATTGTGGTAGCCATGCATAAAGAAGAATGGGCTCAGGCCTGTTGAGGATGCTTCTCGGTTGTTTATACTTGCCATTGCAATTGGTAAGAGGTCCAGCCAGTTATCCTGAGTGTAGGTAGCCCAAATCCGTATAATCTTCTCGATCTCCTGATTCATACGCTCTGTAGCGCCATCAGTCTGAGGGTGATATGCTGTTGAGAGCCGTTGTTCAATCTTGAGAAGTTTGCAAAAGTGCTTCCACAAATCACTCACAAACTGCGGCCCTCTATCACTAGTTATTGCTGTCGGTATGCCATGAATTGGATAGTGGCGTTCAAAGAGCCTCTTTGCAACTGCCTCAGATGAGATGTAGTCCATTCCCTCTAGCTCTATCCCTTTCGTCAGGCGATCAGTGACAACCATGCAATTTGTCGCTTTATCCCTCCCGGATGGTGGTAAGTCTGTAATGAAGTCGATTGAGATCTCTCCCCAGATGCGCTCAGGGACTGGCATTGGCTTGAGGAGCCCCTTCTTGGTGTCTCTCCAGATCGTATTCCTGCCGCAGACCTCACAGTTCCTCACAAACTGGCGCACATCTGCTGCAGCTCCAGGCCAGAAGAACTGCCTCGATAGAATAGTATAGGTAAGGTCTCTGCCGGGATGTCCAGTAATATGGGAGTCATGAATATCCTGAATGATCTTTGTGCGAAGGGGTTCTAAATTTGGAATCCAGACTCGATCGCGGAAACGAAGAAGACCTCGCTCATCCACAGTGCACTCAGTGATGCTAACAGTTTTCTCCTTCTGAAGGTGGGTAGGCAAGTTTCTTTCGTCCCTAGCCACACACATTGTGAGTTGTCGGTAGAGTTCATCCTTTCGAGCTTCGTGCCATAGGGTCTGTAGTTCTTGGTCTTCAAAAAGCCGTACTTCCTCTTCAAAGTTGATTTCCTCAGGTTTCGCCGGGACTCCCATTGATGCAATGTGCACACTTTTGAGGTGTTCGGACTGGAACATCTTCATGAACCTAGCCTTCAACCGTTCGTCGCTACCATCTGCTGGGAGGTCCTGTCCCCTACGAGACAGGGCATCAGGACGCCCCAAGCTCTTGCCTGGCCTCCACTCCAGAGTGAAGTTGAACCTGGCGAGGTACTCGGACCAACGCACTTGCCTCTCAGTAAGCTGCTTCTCAGAATAAAAGTACCTTAAGTTCTTATGGTCTGTAAGAATCGTAAAGTGCTTAACTGCCTGCAACTCGGGCTGCCATGCTTCAAGGCAGCGTATAATAGCAAGGAGCTCCTTATCGTGGATGGGGTAGTTGGCTTCAGCAGGAGAGTGCTTCTTCGATAAGTAAGCAACAGGGCGCCAAATGCTATGGTCATCTTTCTGTAGCATCAGTCCTCCTGTAGCGTAACCAGAGGAATCAGCCTCGACCATAGTTTCTCTCTCCGGGTCGAAATGCGCGAGGATTGGGGCCGTAATGAGCATTTCCTTCAGCTTGTCGAATGCTTCTTCACATCGGTCGTCCCATCTGAACTGAACATCCTTCTTGGTTAACTCGGTCAACGGTCGAGCTATATCCGAAAAGTCTTGGATAAAGACCCTATAGAAGTTCACAAAGCCAATGAACCCACGGACTCCTTTGACTGAGGTTGGTGTAGCCCATTCCCTAATTGCCTTGACTTTCTCGGGGTCGACTCGGATGCCAACCTCTGCCTCGATCAAAAAGCCCAAATACTTGACAGTCTTGACCTCAAATTCGCACTTATCGATATCAATCTGGAGGCCAGCATCCATCAATCTTTGTAGAACTCGGCCAACCTTCCTCCTGTGGTCCTTGAGGGACCCTGAGGAATATACTAAGACATCATCCACATATGCAGAAGCAAAGTCATCCAAGTAGTCTTGTAAGGTGCTGTTGATGTAGCGTTGGAAGGCGGCGGGGGCTCCAGTCAACCCAAATGGCATGACTCGGTACTCAAAGGAGCCATATCTCGTGCGAAAGGCCGTTTTGTGTACGTCTTCCTCCGCTATCCGTACCTTATTGAAGGCAGCGATGATGTCGAGTTTTGTGAACCACTTTGCCTTTGCGATATTCCTCAAAGTTTCACTCAGAAGCGGAAGAGGGTATCGGTCCTTCTTGGTAATGCTGTTCAACCCTCGGTAGTCGACGCAGAAGCGAATTCCTCCACCCGGTTTCTTAACCAATAGGACTGGGGCAGCTGCTGGGGAGCTGCTCGCGCGGATGAACTCCTTGTCCAGCAGCTCAGTGAGGATTTTTCTTAAAACCAGGAGCTCCTCTCTTCTCATGCCGTACAACGGGCTCCAAGGGAGGTTCTTCTCATTTCCATCTTTGTCCTTCATAATCTCGATTCGGAGGTCGATACCGGGTCGTAGGGGCGGGAGTTTGTCGGCAAGTTGCCTGCTGAATGCCTGGAGCCACCGGTGGTAATGCTCTGGAAGCTTCTCTTTTGGGTCCGTCCTTGTCTTCGGCCTTAGGGCCTTATCGATGTCCTTCAGGGTGACGGAGAACACTCCAGTGCCCTGCCGCCTCTTGTCTCGTCGTACCTCTGCCATGAAGACTGATGCCATCACTTGTTTGACCTTCACGTCTGGGACTGGCTGCTTGGCCCGATTCCATACCTGCACACCTGAGGACCTAATCGTAAGGCAGCCCTTCTTTGCTGAGATATGTACATCCTCATCTTCCATCCAAGGCTTCCCAAGGATAATACTATAGTTCAGCTTTGGGACCACATAGAAGAAGATCCTTTGGCGCTGGTGACCGTCGATATCAACTGACGCGTAAGTGACTGTGTCAATCACTGTATTGGGGTCGCCAGTAGCGTTCTCGAGTTTCCGAGGAGGAATGGGGATCCGTGGCAGCTTTAAGGAGCGGAAGAGTTGATCATTTATAGCAGCATAGCAAAGACAGCCGTAGTCGACCAGACCTGTAGTGAAGTCGGTTCCATTAAGTCTGATGTCGACTAGGAAAGGGTCTCCATCCATCTTTGCTCTGCCATCTCTTCTCCATTCTCTCTGAGCTGCCGCGTGCCCCTATTGCTCATCTCCAGTGGTCTCATTCTCACTCTCCTCGTCCTCGAATGCTGCTTTAATGACGCGAGGCCTTGCTGATGTAACGCTGACATGTGTCTGCGAATCCGGGCGTAGGGGTGCTGCTAATGGGCATGTGAGGATTCTGCAGTCGTCTCTCCCACAACGGAGGCAGCGGTGCTCGCGCCGTCGCGCGTCGATCTCCTCCTGACTAACCCACTTGGCTCTCTTCCCCAGGAGGGTTTTATCCTGAGGTCGCTTCGAAGGATACCCATTGAGATTGTTGTTCCTCCTGGGCCTCAAGGCATTGACCTGCATCGAGCCCGGGGGGGTCGGGTCCCATTCCATCATGTCCTCTCTCTTAGCTTCCGGTTGGGCACGACTGCCAGGGGCAGCGGGTGAAGGGGCCCTCGGTTGACTCCTGCTGCTGTTCGACTTCTTCCACTGACCAAGCAGCTCCATAGAGTTGCTCAACTCGTCACACTTCGTTGCAAGGCCGACGTAGGAGCTGATCTCGGCTCGGTTTACCGGCACAAGCATCATCTTCAGCTTATCGTTCAAGGCATTGCGCAAGTATGAGATTTTGCTATCATCGGGCCATGCTTCCGCATTTGCATTGGCAATCTCTCTCTCGAATCGGGGGTAGAAGGCGGCAAAGGACTCGTTCTCTCCTTGCTTGAGGCTGTGTAGTGCCTGAATAGCCTTCTTTTCGCGGTCCCGGTCTCCATATAACAGGTCCAGGCGATTGAGAAGCGAGGCAGGGTTGGCCTCAGGCTTTTTGGTCTCGATCTCCACAAACGTGGTGACATCCTCCTTTGCTCTTCCCGATAACCGAGAGTACACATACTTGAATTGTGACATAGAGCTGCCCAGTGCATCGCCGTCTTCATGTAGCTTGTTCTCCATCTCCAGCTTCCATCCACGCCATGTACTCTTCTTTCCTTCGTAAAGGGCTGGATCGGGGAGTCGAGGGCGTGGTCGTCGAGTGGGCTTCTGTTCGGGAACTGGGATGCTGACTTCTTCTTGGGGTGTCGAGGTACTGAGTCCGCTCGGCGTAAGGGGGGTGGTATTGGTTCGTCTGTCGTGGACTGCAGTTTCGACGGCTTGCAGCTTCAATCTAAATTCTTCTTCGTTCTCAGCTAGAGTTCTTCTGAGCTCTGCGTTTTCCTCCCGTATGCTCTTGAGCTCTTGCATTATAGCTTCGAGGGTGATGATCGAGTGGGCGTGATCCATTCTGTCGGCTTCTAGCTCAAAATCTTCAATAACAAAATAATAAGTACTCCAGATATGCAAATAGAATGATCTTTGATGTATGTGAACGGCCTCTAGTAGCTGGATTCCAGCTATCTAGTCCAGGATGCTATTTACATCAAAGATGAAGAAGAAAGAAAGAAGTTCCCAAATGCCCCTGAGCTGTGGAACGATTTCCCGTCCCTGGCGCGCACGAGCCTCGTACGTCTTGCGGCACAGCCGCAAGGATATGGGCCCTGGCCCGTGACACCTAAACTTTAATTTCTAGACTGCTTCTAATAGGTTTTACTATATCAGTATCGTCGGCTATTTTATTAACAGTAAAGGCAAAAAATATAATATCCTTCTTAGACTGCTGCGCCTAGTTAGTCTATACTCTGGCGAGAATATAGCCTTATATATTAAGGAGGTAATTAATTAATATAAAATAGGCTCTAAGCTTGGATACTTTATACTTAATAATACTAAAAGTAATAATACTTACCTAGAGATACTTACTAGGTAGTTCCCAATAGATATCAGCCGGCGCTGCTTATATTATATAGGCCATATTATTAACCTGGTTATCCGGGCTGTTATCTTCAGCTTAAATATTAGTAAATTCAAGGCGGAGCTTTATAGGGCTACAGATGAATTCAGTTTCGAGATTTAGGCTAAGAAGGGGGCCATTAGCAGACTCTACAACCTTACTACTTATATCTACTGGACGGACCAGCGATAACAGGCACTTCGATATTTACAGACTGAACTTACAGAAGACGATACTATATTTATATTAGAGATTGTTATTAATAGCAAGATATACTGGAACTCTATTTATATTATAATTAAATATAGTATATATATATATCTATCCCTCACCTCTATTAAATATTTGCTGACCCGGAATCGGATTATTCTAGTACTTAAATTATATAGTACTATTAAGCTCTATTAATCTTACTAGCAATAACCCAAAAATAATTCCATCTACTATAACCTAATAAAGGATTTCCTTAATACTATAGACTAAGCTGAACTAGAGTACTTCCACAACTTCCTAAAGCTATTTTATATCCTTATAAAGACTATAGAGGGTAACGCCAGTAAACCAGGCGCAGAGGGCGGGTATAGTGCTATATGGGAGACTCTTAAGATAATAGACTATCTATTTATCAAATTTAAGCAGGCTGCGGAGAAAACTCAATTTAAGGAGCCCTTCTATTTTAAGTCGGGAATTAACTGCAGATAGAAAAAGCTTAAAGACTATTATATCAAAACGGACTGTATATCTATCTACCGAGCAGCATTAGCGCTTCATTCATCCTATAGATATAACTACTTTAAGCGGTACTGGAAAAACGCAATAGATAGGCCATAATAGTATAGTAATATACAGTCCGCTGTAGGTGGCCTATTCGATAAATATATTCAACAGGCTGAAGTTAAAACTCAAGCTCAAGCTGGGCTTTTAGAAAATAAAACTGATAAGATCGAAGCTGACGTTAACAACTACAGCTCATTTGGGAAGAGGTCAATCCGTTCATTAAATACACAACGAAAGAAGGTCAAGACAGTTAGCGACCTTAACTTATTCCAGACACAGCCAATTTACCCCCAAGATCTCGACGTTGCAAACCCTCTTAAATAGTGGAACCGATATCAATTGGAATATCCAGTCTTATATCGAATAGCGCTAGATCTATTCTCAATTCCTGGCATAAGTGCTGAATGTAAGAGGGTGTTTAGCCAGACAAAAAAGATAATCACCGACGAGCGCAATCAGCTAGCACCTGAGGTAGTCGAGGCAGATCAACTCCAAAAGTACTGGCTAATAAGAGGGCTGGTAGTGTAGTAATTAATGCTTGCGTACGAAGAGCAAAGGGTTTCAGTGTGTATGGTACTATTTAGTGAACCCCTTTCAGCAGCACGGTAAAAAACCTCGGGATCACTGGATCAGACTGTCAGACCTAGACCGACCGGGTCGCTGAAGCCAGGCAGACCTAGACCGACAGACCGGGAGCCTCGACAAACCCAGACCGACAGACCGAAGGGGCCGGTCTGGGTCGGTCGGTCTGTTAGCCACACTGGGTACGCGTTCCACATGCTCATGTTCAATCAACGCGGTCGAGACCCACTTGCTGCAATGCAACTTATCTCGATGTCTGTTGTGAGGGACATGACTCCCCTTGTCTAGTGTCAACGATGACCCAACAGATCGGAGGTTTTTCTGTGCAGCGGAAAGCAGAGAAGATGTCGGCTCAAGGGTGGCACAGATCCGGTCATGACGCTACTTGACTAATACACAGGGTGTTGGAAATGGTAGCTCGCAAAACGGCTAAAATGCCTCATTCACAATCACCGCGGTTCTGCTGACGAACTTCTGCCATGAATAAGGTCTCAAGATCTACCCGGAAAGGTTCTCGCGGTGGAAGATGCCAAGGATGCATGCGCAGATGCTGCTGTGCACAGGATCACATGAGCTAAGCCGTCCAACGGTCTCGCTATTTTAGTTGCAACTGCCCCGTCTTAGCCGGGTTCGGTCACCTTGAGGCTTGACCTAGGCTTGACCTACCCTCTTTTCGACGCTGACTTCTTCGTCCGACTCGAGATGGGTGCGCAATGTTCTCACCAAAACGGTCGAGATCCAGGAGAATGGTGTGAGAGCCAAGGAGCCGTGCGGTTTTGGGACGCCACTCAAGCCTCGTATCAAACCCCCTGCGCTAGGCTCTCGGGATGCGGATGCTAATCTGGATGGCCAGAAATCCCAGATTTGGAGTCCGGGCGATCAATGAATCTGCAGCTTGGTCTGCAGTCTGGTCTGGTTGCAGCCTGGTCTGTCTGTTACCCGTTACCAGGTTTGCCCTGACAGATAGGGACCATGAGACCCACATGTTGCGTTCATCAGATTCAACAATGATCTGGCATACCATCCCAGCCCAGGATCTGGAGATCCACCACCAGTTCTACGTGAATGGGTAATTGCGTCATGACGACAAAACAAGGGTCCAAGGGTCAACAAAACGTTCAAGGGTCTGAAAAACGCCCAAGCGACAGAAGGATTCAGGAATAGAAACGTGTGCGCTACCACATGGAGAGACACAAGCCATCTTCAGCCAGGCTCAAGCCAAAACGAAGCTGACAAGTGGCAAATTCCATGCTACGCAAGTTGGGCGCCGCCAGATTAGGTGCCCCCCGCGATGAAACCCGTTCCTCGGTGAACTTATGCTTCGAGTTAGTGAATGAAGACCTCTTTGGGCACAAAGAGGTACCCAAGCATAATTACGCGGTGCTCCAAGTACGAAGGTTGCCGGCATATGTTTTGTTTGTTAGCCCCATAAGGCCAGGGTCCCTTGATAGGTAATTTTACAGTGTAAGTCCTTTAAGAGGCACGGTTGGCTGCTTACATAAGGTACATCCCGTGCTCTTATTGGCTGACTGGCCAGCTTTTGCAGGTCCTTATGCCAGCAGCTCTCATCAGTCCGTCTCAAGGGCCCTTGGCGTGCATGCCGACTACTCCGCATCAATACACAGGCTTTTCCTTATGGAGCCTCCGGGATGTGGGGACCCGCTATTTCGTCTCCACGTCCTGCTGCGACAAGGGGCAATCTCGAGTGACACGCACATAATAGGTACTGACACACACATAATGTCACACACACACACACACAACGGACAAGGCGGCAGCCACCGCAGTAGGGCCGAAATAGTGTTTGCACCACGCGAGTCAGCCACATGGAGTGGCCTGAGGAGGGCTTGAAGGAGGCTTGAGTCCCAAAGGGAGACTTGAGGGAGGCTTGAGGAAGGTTTGAAGATGGTCTGCACATGTCTCCTCCGTAGGAGTGGTAGTAATTAGTAGTGGCAGTACTACGTAGCACTTAGCAGTAGTAATAGAGAACTAGGAGTCCAAATGGCAGTCATACCAAAGCGCTCGGCTCTCATCTAACCAGTTCATTGGGCTCTGGGCAATCCAGCTAACGCCTCTGCGGGGACGGTCCGCCGCCGTCTAGTGACTGGTTTTAGAGTTTACCTGTGCTCACGCTACAGATTTGGACAAGGGGAGACAAATGAGAGACCAACCATTTGGTAGTTTCTGTCTTCGCATGCAGAGCACCGGCGGAGCACGCCTTCGCGAGATTCGGGCCAAGAGGGTCCGACCGTTCTGCTAATGCGTCAGTTGTGTACATGAACGTGCGAAGACGAAAAAGCAGGCTTCTCATCACCCCTGACCCCTCGAGATCTGGTTCTTACCTCTTATAACACTGCTTGTTCTTTACTTTTTTCTTTTCTTGCGCCAGCTTCCATGTCCGTCCGCAGCGCCAACTTGCCCTCATTCCTTTCATTGTTCCTGATATGCCGCTGGCCATTCCAGCATGCTCACCTTGCTCCCTGACAACTTTGTGCTGGAGGAAGTGACAACAAATGACTTGATCATTGCGTCTCTTGCCTGGGGCTTCACCCTGGGCATCGGCTGGCTGACGGCATGGTCGGCCATCCAGCAGACCGCCAGCGCCTATCGTCGACGCGGTTTTGCTCTGCTGCGCAACCCATACATCTGGATGATCTGGGGCGAGATTTCCGTTTGTCTTGGGTTTGGCATTATTTGCTTCATGTACATTTTGGGCGTCGTTATGCCTAGGTAAGTGTCTCGAGAATACATCCATCTGTTGTGTCTCTAACATCGCATGCAGCTTCGCCTTCTACTTTTGCATCCGTACGTCTATTAACCCACACATCTTGGTTGTATCCAGGTCTGTTCTTAAACTAACATCGCTTTTCCACTCAAGTTACTTTATGGGCCCTTCAGGTTCAGTTCCTCCTGCAAATTATTGTCAACCGATGTGCAATCCTTTTGCACGACCGGACTTTCGTCTGGCGAGTCAAATATGGCGTCGCAGCTTTCATCACCGCTATCAACATTTCCGTCTACTGTATCTGGATTCCCGCCCGGCTACAGATATCCGAGTCGTATATACACATCAACGAGATATGGGATCGCTGTGAAAAGATCATCTACCTCCTTGTCGATGCTTGTCTCAACTTACTCTTCATCCGCATCGTCCGATCGAATCTGGTGGAATTGGGACTAAGCAAATACGACAACCTGGTCAAGTTCAACATGTTCATCATCGTTTTCTCCCTGAGCATGGATGTTCTCATTATCTCCATGATGAGCTTGAAAAACACGTTTGTGTATGTCCCCGTCAATCCTGCCGCTTGGGAGATTTTAACCGTGGCGTCTGCCGTCTCAGGTACATGCAGTTTCACCCGCTCGCTTACATTGTCAAACTCAACATCGAAATGTCCATGGCCAGCCTCATCGCTAAGATCGCTCGGCAATCAGGACATTCTCACGGATCCGACTACAATACCAATACCGGCACGAGATCCCGAGCAACCCGAGCTGGCGATACTACATTAGCGAATAAAACACAAGATAGAGGAGAACGCCCCAAATCGAAGGCTTGGCCAACTGTCACTACCGCTGTGGAAATGCATGTCATGGACGCAAAAGGGGCTCCGGCAACAAAGGCAACACGTGGGTTTAGCCATGCAGACACCGACATGTTACTCGACGAAGCACCCTATTCCGTGCAGATTCAAGGCGCCTATGCCGAATCTTCCCAGGTGTCTAGGCTAGGTGCAGAGGGTTCTGTGAGCAGTCGTGGCTCTGGTCTGGATCCTGTGCCGTAAAATTATAAATATAGAAATAATAAATTATAACATAGAAATAATACAGTTCTCTTGTCGTAACCCAGATCGCTGTAAACTATGCGCTTCGAAATTCAACGCGTGTGTTATCATACTGGAGATGACGCATCCTCGAACAATACCTGCCTAGAAGCTTTATCCGAGAAGCTATTTCACGAGCGAGGAGTAAGTAAAGATGAATTTTCTATGTCTGTGCCAGCTAAGTTTCGTCTAGATCATCTTCGATCCTGTCCGCCGCCGTATCCGCTGTTTCGGCCATATTATTGACAATACATTTCCACATTGGTGTATCCAGTTTAGTGGCGTAGTTCGTGATGCGGAGAAGACGGCCTGCCGGCGATGGTGTGGAAGCAACTGTGGCCGGTGGTCAAAGAACGCGTGATGCATCTGTTCCGCACTTCACTGAATGAAGGACAGCTACCAGACCAGTGGAGGAGCGCCAAGATCATCCCGCTCAAGAAGACGGACAAGGGCGACTACGCGCTCGCAAAGGCCTGGAGACCGATCTCGCTGCTGTCGACGCTGGGCAAGGTGCTCGAAGCAGTGGTGGCGGACAGGATCTCGTACGTCGCCGAGACGTTCTGGCTCCTGCCTACAAACCACTTTGGGGCAAGGAAGCGACGGTCGGCAGAGCAGGCACTGCTGCTCTTCCAAGAACAAGTGTACGAGGCGTGGCGGAACCGCAGGGTGGTCAGCCTAGTCAGCTTCGACGTCAAGGGCGCGTACAACGGTGTATTCAAGGACAGACAGCTACAGAGGCTGGAAGCAAGAGGCATCCCCAAGAAGCTGGTGCAATGGATAAGCGCGTTCTGCTCCAATCGCACAGCCAGCTTCGTGGTGAACGACTACACGTCAGAGCAACGGGAGCTGCCGCAAGCCGGCCTTCCCCAAGGATCGCCGCTTTCGCCTGTGCTTTTCCTGTTCTTCAATGCAGACCTTGTGCAAAGCAAGATTGACTCGAAAGGCGGTTCGATAGCCTTTGTCGACGACTACTCAGCCTAGGTCACGGGGCCGACGGCGGAGGCGAACAGGGACCGCATACAGGCCATCATCGACCGGGCACTGGCGTGGGGGAAACGCAGCGGAGCGACGTTTGAGCATGACAAGACAACAATTGTCCACTTCACGCGCGTAGCTGAACGCACCAGCGAGGCGCCGTTCACGATCAATGGAGAGGAGGTCAAGCCGAAGGCGAAGGCCAAATTCTTAGGAGTAATCATGGACACGGAGCTCAGGTTCAAGGAACACATGGCCAAGGCCGCCACGAAAGGTCTCTTGGCAGCCATGTGTCTAAGGAGACTCAGGAAGCTGCCACCACAAGCTGCCAGACAACTCTTCGTCGCAACCGTTGCCCCAGCCATGGACTACGCGTCGGTCGTATGGGCGCATGCGCGCGGCGAAAGGGAATTGAAAGAGTTTAACAGGGCACAGAAAATAGGAGCGCGTCAGACGGTGGCGAGGGCAGTAGCTGAAGCGGAAGCCAACATCCAAACAGTACACGAGCGACATGCTCTGGCTGGAATGAAGCTGTACATCAATATGCACACGCTGCCAAAGAAGCACCCG
This sequence comes from Ilyonectria robusta, assembly GCF_021365365.1. Classification (NCBI taxonomy): domain Eukaryota; kingdom Fungi; phylum Ascomycota; class Sordariomycetes; order Hypocreales; family Nectriaceae; genus Ilyonectria; species Ilyonectria robusta. Next base: position 89,012 of record NW_025764480.1, read on the forward strand.
CTAGCGACACTCAAAGTATCAGTGAGTCGAAGGTACATCTCGCCGATAAAGAGACTGGCGCTTGCCCTCGGCGAGAGCGGAATCGGGCGGATGGAAACAATCGAAGCCTATGCAGCACCGCCGTGGCACGCCCGCGTGTCGTTGGTGTGCGAGGTAGAACGGAAGATGGCGATAGCGGCAGCCAATAGTGCCGAAGACATCACCATCACGACCAGCGCTTCGGACAAAGGAGGAATGGTGGGCATGGGAGGCATCATCAGCCACAGAGCAGCAGGGCAAGCGAACAGAGTCGTGGCCAGGTACTCGGTCACCCTCGGCTCTCGAGACGACCAGAACCCCTACACGGCCGAGTTGGGGGCGATAGCGATGGCATTGCGATGCATGCCTGACGGACTACGGGACCGAAGACTCACTCACTCAATTTATTTCGCCCGGTGGCTGATAACCAATAGGGCACTAGTTGCTATTGTACATATCCGTTTCCCAAGCTTTGTCATGATCTCGTAAAAGCCCATACAGCGTCCAATTTCTGCTTTTGCCTCTTCGTTTTCCATCTCTCTGCTCGGTCTCGTGGGGTTTGTATTATTAGCAAGCGAACTTGAAGGCTATTCTCCAAGTGTTCAGAGTCCTATCTACGGCGGCTGAAGCGGTGCCTGCTGTCCATGGCACGAGGTGTTTGATGTAGGGTGGGTTAGTAAGAAAGGGTAGGTGAGGTTTTGCAATCTGTCTTCAACCTTGCGTGTTGTCCAGTCGCCCTGTGGCTATCGCAAATCGTATAGTCGCGCGGACTGCGTCCATATTTGGCGTCCATTTTGCGTCATCTGACGGTGACTTTCCTCCCAGGAAAAAAGAGATATTTCCTCTTTGTGTCGCAGTGCACTGCAACATTGCGGCTCGGTGCGCGGTCCATTTTCTGCATCGGAAGAGAAAATGCTCAACCGTCTCTATCGCTTGTCCACATGCGCATTGCTGTACGTGCGCCATCCGGGAAATCTACAACCACATCCGACGGCTGGGAAAAGGCAACAACAGTATTAAAATGATCTGGGTACCGTCCCGGGACGACGCGTTCCCCTTGGGACCCAAGGCGAAGAGACAGGCGCAGAGAGCAACCGAAGCAGGACGTACGGCAGAGACGCCGCCATACCAAGCTCGATCGACGCGGACAAGACTGGCGAGAGCACAGCTACAACAGCACCAGGCGCTACCGGACAGAGTGGGCGGCTTCTCCAAGAGGGTTGACAAAGCGCTACCAGGAAAACACACAAAGGTGCTATACAACGGACTGAAGAGGCGCGAAGCAGACACGCTTTCACAGTTACGCACGGGAATGGCGAGGATCAACAGCTACCTGTCGAGGATCGGCGCGGTGGAATCAGACTTGTGTGATTGCGGACGGGCAACCGAGACGATGGAACATTTTCTCTTTCGCTGCAGCAAGTGGGATGCACAACGCGAAGGCATGCGGCGAATCGGACAAAGCGAGATGGGAAACCTCTCATTCTTTCTGGGAGGAAAGTCGGCGTTGGACGGACCGAGATGGTCACCTAACCTACAGGCGGTGCGAGTAACAATCAAATTCGCGATGGAGACAGGAAGACTAGGGCCAAGGGAGGGTTGAACATACTAACAACCAGAACTAGAAAATACTAACACAACACAGCCTCATTTTGACAGACCACGCTTCAGCTGCTGAGGATAGGATGCTGAACACTTGGAGAAAATGGCCTTCAAGCAGGCCTGTCAGAAAGAGTCAAGCGAGGCCAAAAGAAAGCGATGCAGGGAGAGAAAGTGGGGCTTTACTTTGTGGTCAGGATTGAAGGTGGCAGAAATGTAAATAGCATAGCGTATTCCATGGCCCTATGAGATCCGTTCTCCCGGGCGTAATAAATCTACTACTACTAGACATGGGACCCTTGCCAGGCTTGGCAATGTTAGATCCAGATATCTTCTCCCGAGTAAAACATAAGTCATTGTTAACATGTACTAACACCAGTAAAATAATGGCTGAATCACTTGAATCGCGTCGCGTCGCGTCGCGTCAGAAAGCCCCTACTTGCTACGCTTTCTTTCGTAACAATTATCGGTCATTGCTTTAATTATGGCGAACCACCCAAGCCAAATACCTGTTGACTCTATCTTATCGACCGACAACAAACCTGCCATGCCAGTTGACTGGAATCCAACCCCCGAGGAAGAAGCCCGCATCTTCAAACGGTGGAAAGGATTCACGCTAGCTGAACGATCAAAAGATACCTCGTCTTGGGTATTGGGATACGGCATTGAGATCCAGTCCGAGACGACGAGACGATGGATTTGTATGCCCTGTATCCGTCAAAGAAGCAACAACCCGCAACCCTACGATTCCAGAGGCACACAGAATGCAGAACATCACTTATGGAAGTCCCACCGTCATTGGGATCCGTCAGGAAAACGTCCGGCACCCTCTGTGATGAAGGGAGGGAAGAGAATGTTCTCTTCTATTACAGATATCTTCAATCTCAGCCGGGACGACCCAAAGGAACAGTCCCTGGCTAACAACCTAATTAAAAGCTTTGATCGAGAGCATTTCCTAAAGCTCGTTGTCAACTGGATTGTCGATAGTCAACAGTCTTTCCAACAAGCCGAAAACCCTCGCCTACGGCACATCTTCGAATATCTGAACCCTGCTGTAAAGGTCACAGACGCCCACATCTCGAGGCATACTGTTCGGCAGCTGGCAATTCAACACTTCGAGAAACACAAGACGAGGGTGAAAGGAATACTGAAGGAAGCTCCTGGGCAGATTCACGTTGCCTTTGACGGTGCTAGGAGCAGGAACCGGCATACGCTATACGGAGTCACGGAATTGTTCAGGAACGTCAAGAATGAGCCACAGAAAATCGTCCTTGGCCTTCCTGAACTGATCAACCGCCATACCGGAGAGAATATCGCGGCAGAGGTACTCGACGTCATTCGCTCGTTTGGCATTGAGGACAAGCTCGGCTATTTATTTCACTCTCGACAACGCTGGTAACAACGATACAGCGATGGAGATTATTGGCCGAAAGCTCGGCTTCAATCCTGTCCAGCGCCGGGTCCGTTACACGGGACATATACTCAACCTCGTTGTCGAGGCTCTACTCTTTGGAAAAGATGCCGAAGCCTTTGAAGAATCCCTCGTTAAGGGAGAGCTTCTTGCCAGGACAGCACACGATGAGTGGATGAAGAAGGGCCCGGTCGGAAAAGCTCACAACTTTGTTGTTTGGGTTCATCGATCGGATATATTGACCCAGCTGCTCAGGCAGTTGCAACGGGAGTATTTTGCAGCCTCCGAAGACCCAGAAATGCGGAGCCAGGGTCCACTGGATGTCCATCTCGACAACGATACAAGGTGGTTGTCCCAATATTACATGATCCGGCGGTTACTTAAGTTGCAGCCATTCTACGACGAATTTATTATCAAGGCGAAGAGACTTTTCCAAGAAGCGAGGAAAGGCGAGAGAGATGCCAAGTTGCCACCCTGCCTTGAGAAGAAGAGCCTTCTTGGCGACAATGACTGGGCAGTCCTTAGAGCCTTTGAGAGTATTCTTCACGACTTTTATGTCGTTGTCCAAGTCCTTCAGGGAGATGGTCAGTCCCGTAGGCGGTCGACTGGAGTTGACGAGACCTTCGGATCTATGACTGATGTGCTTGAAGCTTTCGAGTTTCTGCTCGGTAAACTTGAATAAGCAAAGGCCCTGATTCATCAGTATCCTGAGCCAGAGCAGTTCAGCTTCAATATTAACCTTGGCTGGATGAAGCTCGACAAATATTACCGTACTCTTCAGGATTCGCCTGTCTATTATGCTGCTGCTGCTTTACATCCTTCTGTCCGTTGGACATTCGACGATATCTGGAGTCAGGACCATCCGGATTGGATTCAACAGGCGAAGGACCTTGTCCAGACGCTTTGGAATACGGAGTATTGCAACCTGGAGGTCAGGGCTACGCTTAATGACGGCCATGTTGTCAAAAAGCGCAAGACGAAGCTCTCTTCCTTCGAGAAATATCGCGAGGATCATCGACGAGGCCAGTCACCCAGACCTCTGCCAATGATTTCGTCGGTAGATGAATACAACCGCTGGCAGTCAGACGTAAGTACAGCAGACGGGGATATTACAGATCCGGTCCAATACTGGATCTCTAAGCAATCCGAGTACCCCCGGTATCCCGTATGGCCTTGGACGTCATGAGCGTGCCAGCAATGAGCGCCGAATGCGAGAGGCTCTTTTCGGCAGTTGGCTTAATGGTTACTCCGCTTCGCAACCGCTTAGATGCTAGCACAATAGGGCTAATTCAAACTCTACGGTCATGGTTACGAGCGGGGCTCATAGATGAGTTGGACAACATATTGTTAGATGACGGCTTATTGCACGAGCTACTTGAACAAGGAGGAGACCAGGGCAGTGATATCGTGGCTGGCGATGAGTAATAATACTGCTGGGGGGTTTCAACGAATTTCAATCAATATCAATTCAATCAACGGCTGGCCTTCGTTGACTCAATCAACCGTTGAAATGCTGAATAAGCAGTTCAATCAATCCACGGAAGGGCCTCGTGGACGTTGATGGATTGATGAGCATCTCTGGAAGAAGATCTGCAACCTCAACAGAGTTCTGCCCCGCGGCGTGGAGAAGGGGCTGCCGCCGATGGATATCCATCCTCTGTTGATACACAGGCACCGTGATCGATCAACGTCTTGGCCACCCCCACAGCATTCACCAGTGCTGCCCATTCCAGGGCGGAATGCTGAGACGACGTGCTATTGCGCCAATAGAGAATGGGATTGACAATGCTGAAGAGGCAGCGACATATTCTGGCCAAGGCGGCGACGTCATGTTCATGCCCCAGGCCTTCAGCGATTGCTTCAAGCAGTTCGGTGGGCATTGCAAGAAGAGGCATCTCGTCAGTCGCCACAGACTATCGGCAAAGGTCGGTCAATTTGGCAACACACCTTCATAGGCCAGCTTTTGTGGACGACCATGTAAGGCAAATTCAAAATAATAGCAGGTGAGTCAACCGAAAACGTCGGAGAGGACGGCTACTGCTGGGGAAAAGTATGTTCACTGTTGGGAGCCCGCAAATCGGTACTAAAACGAGCGATACGTGAATCACTACTGTGATGGGGCCAACGGTCCACCTGGAGTTTTAATGCAGTAGGGGCCAGCAGCTAGCTTAGTATGGCCCTACTTAAGGCGTCTAGTCTGCCCGAGCAATTGAAACGACACGCTTTTTCCTTCTTTTACACTTGACTACACCTTTTTGTCGCATTGCACTCGTTACACTATAGCTGTCGCAGCAGCTCTTATCGATATTTTCCTTCCCTTCCTTTTTGGAGACGTCAGAAAGCAGTGGATCCATTGCCTCCTGCATCTCAAGTCCCCAGGTGACAGCCGAATTGTTGCTTTCCCTTGTTTTTCTGCCATCTCTAACTCCTACCCTACGGACGGGTGTGGTCCGCACTAAAGGACGCTCCCACCAACAAACTACTAGTGCTCAAACTGTAACTCGGCTAGTTAACTATCTGTTGGATTTGCGATGTGTATTTACGATAACCAACATATTACAGTCCGCCCAGGAACCGTCAGCGCAGGGGTGATGGCGTCGGACTTCAGGGGCAGATTCCGTCGAAACGGCAGCATGGATGGATTGGACCCGATTCTCTCTGTTGGTTTCTTTTCTTCTTGCGTCCACTGTCTCCGTGGGCGGTTTCCCCAAACGACGCCCAGATCCGATTAGAGTCTACGTGAAGCAACGATGCTGTGCCATCCAACGACGCCTCGACCAACATGTTTCGGCGTCTTCAAGCTGTGGCGCGACAAGGGCCACTGTTACATAGTGGGATCCCTATGTCAGACCCACGTTCAAGCGGCGTCACAATTTACATCTAAAATGTAAGGCAACTACCGACATCGGCAAACCCCTTTCGGACAGACATTTCGCTGCCCTCGGCTAGCTAGTTAGACCTATCAACAACAGCTCACATTAACAGCCACATCCTCCGTGGGCTGGCACAGGCCGAGACCCGAGGCTCATTTCAGCATGTTGAGTCTACGGTCGCAGTTCATCCGAGTCTGGATAAGCGCTAGCATGGTGTCTGGTCTTGGTGTCTGAGACAGCTAACCAAGGCTGTTGCCAGTCCCGGCCAAGCTGTGTTGTATTCTGGGGAAGCTATCTGAAGCTTGAGAGTGAGGGCTTGAACGTTGTCGCAGCCCGATGGTATAAAGAGGCCTTGTTCTCCTCGTCCTGGGAGTAAGTGCCTGTCCTCACTCACTCGACTCTCATTCCAGTCTACTTCTTCCTCTCTACTTCTTCATTCAAAGACTCTTCCACCTATCCCCCTAATACACACATCACATCCGTCAAGATGCAGTCCAAGATGCTCCTGGCTACCCTCCTGGCCACCGTCGCCTCAGCCGACAACTTCATGGCCCACCCCAACATGTAGCGCGATATCGAGGCTCGCGCCACGGCCACGGCCACCGGTATCCTCTCCGATGAGTGCCAGAGCGCCATACTCGACGTCTACAGCGACGTGCCAACCCCCCCCGCGGCCATCGTCTCCGACCTCCTCGAGAACCCCCAGACCGACCCGTGCAGCCTCTACACGTCCGCCAGCCTCAGCAAGGAATACGCCAGCTTCAGTTCTGAGGTCGTGTCCTGGTACGACGACAGCAAGGACGCTCTCTCCTCCGCCCTGTCCGAGTGCCCGGCCCTCAGCTCGTACGCCACCGGCATCAACGTCTGTGAGACCGGCAGTGGCTCCGGCTCCGGCTCTGATGCCACTGCCACTGGCACCAGCGGCTCCGACAGCGCCTCGTCCACCTCCGAGAGCAACTCCGACACCACCGGTGCTGCCTCGCACCAGTCCGGCATGGCCATGGCTGCCGTGGCCGTTGCCGGCTTTGTCGTTGCCATCCTGTAAAGGCCTAGTTACCTGTACAAAAATGAAGCTGAGAATTATGTTTCACCGTTTGTGGCACCAGCCGTCGAGCCGACTCCTTCGGAGTGCCATCAGATCTGGGGGGATTGGCTCTGAGCGATTTGTCATTATTATAGCTCCTTTTTACAAACACCCTTATTAATTGAGGCCCCAGTCATGTGACCCATCACATCGTTGTTTGTCTCTGTCTCTGCCAATGGCCGAAAGACGCAAACCAGGATGACGTCTTGGGCTGGTTTGCGGAATTGAGCGAGAAATTGTCGGCATTTGCAGAGGGCTACAAATCAACCCCGACACGTCAACGAAGACCATTAGCACAGCCCAACAAGGGACGGTCTGGGCGTCCCTCAAAACGCGATGGGTGGCCCGGTTCTTGTGGCTAACGCCACAAGAACCCTGAGACATGCGATGTCGGCGGATACATAGTAAATTACACTGAATCAAAGATGGTATGCTGTCTTAGACAATGACTAGATATGAGACTACAACATAACAAAGAACACAGAGCCACATAGTAATAAATAGCAATATCCCACTATTCATATCACTCTTATCACTTTATCTATCTCTTTTCTAACTATTGTAATACAGCAAAACAGCTATTACGAAGTGTAGGGACAGATGATCTAAGTGACGATAAGTTAGCATTATCATTATAGAGAATAGACAGATCATTTGATCATAATATAATATCTCTCCTAGTATACATTTGATGATGTTTTATGTATATTGAAGATATTATATATATGTTGTCAGCGTTGACGGCGCTGCAATAGCTTTAAATTCGGGTTCTTGTTTGTTGTTCCTAGTTGCCGTTGCCTATATTACCAAGGTCTAAGACCCTTACTTAAAATTGAGACCCTCGGTTATACGCTATTCCATTTCTATCACTAAAAAATGTGTGGCCGACATGGAATCCGACCTCGGAGAGCGTCAGCCACATCCTGAGGGCCACCTGTCGCATGTTGAGGGACGCCCAGACAGTCCCTTGATTTAGGGTGCTGATATACTTGACTATCATTCACCACAAGTTTATGACCTGTAGCTCGTCTAAGGAACTTATTTCCGCTCCTCCTGCTCAACCTTGGCACGGTCCTCCAACTCGACCTTGTCAATGCTTCCAGTCTCGATATCCTTGTGGGGGATGACCTCCTCCTGCATACCAGCAACAGCGTGCTCAAAAGCGCGGCCGCGCTTCTCGGGGCCAAGCATGGCGGTGACGATGATTCCCAGGGCAATGATAGCAGTGGCAACGCCCATGACGGGGCCGTATGCCTCCACCTTGTCGCCATTCTTCAGGGTCACGAAAGTCTTCTCAGCAATGGCATTGACGATCTGCGCAGAGGGAGACGAGATCATGTTGCCGATCTGGTAGGTGACACCGGGGAAGGAAGATCGGAAAGCAGGGGGCGACAGCTCGTTGAGGTGGATGGGAATGACACCCCAGGCGCCCTGGACGAAGAACTGCATAAAGAAACCCGAGGCGCTCAGGCTTCGCTCGCCCTCGGGGAGGATCCAGGCGGGGATGAGAAGTGCGGACATGAAGGCGGACATCATGATGGCTCGTCGACGGCCGATGAACTGGCTGAGGTAGCCGATGATGGTGCCGCCGACACAGGCACCGACCTTCATCATGATGGAGGCGCGAGAGGCACCGGCGTTGGCCAGCTCCTTCTGCTCGAGCATGAAAGTTGTGTAGGAGTCTTGCGAGGTGTGCGAGTAGTAGTTGAACCAGGTCATCAGGATAATGCAGTAGACACACATCTTCCACTCCTGGACGAGCATCTTCTTGCAGTCTCGCCAGAAGGCGCCGGGGGAAGATTGTTGTTTCTTGCCCTTGGCCTTGGCGTCGAGGAACTGCTGGGACTCGGGGAAGAAGATGCGGATGATGCCGATGAGGATGGAGATGCCGGCTGCGAGCAAGTTAGTTTAGATTTACACGCAAGCACATATACTTTGATAAGGGTCAAGTAACAATTGTTAAGTGACAACTATCAAGCTGCAGAAGGCAACTTACCGGCAATCCAGAAAACTGTCTTCCAGGTGTTGACTGCGCCACCGACGCCAAGATTGGCGCAGGCTGCCAAGACGTAGCCAAACGAGTACCCCTGCTGCAAAATGCCGGACATCAAGCCTCGAGCGTTCGCACTACACGGTATTAGAACGGGAATAAAATTTTCTCCAACCTTGGAGAGAGGGGAAAGAAAACACTTACGGGCACGACTCCAACGCCATGGCAATGGCGTTTCCGTACACACCGCCCATGAACAAGCCGAACAGACTTCGGACGGCAAGGAACTGGGAGAAGGTGGAGCTGTAGATGGTGGCAATCTGCAGGACGCCGAGGATAATCATGTTGAAGACCATGGGCCACTTGCGGCCCCACTTGTCACCAGCGAGGCCGAAGGCGGCGGCGCCGAGGGAGCGGAGGAGAAGCGTCAGGGTGATGGCCGTGGTGATGTTCGTCTTGGTGGTGTCGTAGTACTTGGCCAGCTTGACGGTCTGGATGGAGAGGGCGTGGAAGTCAAAGGCATCGGCGGTCCAGGCTGAGAAGCCGACGATGAAGAAGACCCAGTCCTTGGCGGAGAGCTGGGCCATCAGGCTGATGGGGTTCTGGATGGGGTCTGGGTCGTGCCATTCCGTGGCCGTCTCGCCGTTCTCGTTGACAACAACGACGCGCTGCTTCCAGATAAGGAGGTCCCGGAGGGATTGTTTGGCAGTGGCGACGATGCCCTTGGCGAGAGGGTCGGCAGGCTCGCCATGACGAACTTGACTTGACTCCATCACGAGGAAGGAAGTCTAGTGAGTAGGTAGAAAATATGAAGGAGGTGAAGAAGAAGAATGGAGGCAGGATGACCCAGAAGCAGCCAGTGCAAGCACCAGGCTTTTTAGACTTTCTGCAATCTTTCGGAGATTGGAGAAGGAAGGGGGATGGAAGCCTTTGACAGACTTCGAGAAGGAGACTGGGGTGCTTGATCTTCTAGAACTCTCTCCCTCTTGTTTTTGGGGGAACGGGAGCAGCCTTTTGTATTCTATGTCATCGGTACCGAGTGCTACGTATGATGGGCAGCCAACAAAAACCCCAAGGTGCAACCCCAAAGAGTTCTCGTTATCTACGAATATGATCCGGATGGAGTGAGACCCCTGGCAACGACGGTGTCAGCCAAGTTCCAGCAGACGTGGGGTAGGTTCAAGCCCAAGCAGGCATGGCTGGATTTGGGTGTTAGTGTTGGTTGGGGAAAAACCGGGATAGCGCGGGCGTCTGAACGGTGAAGCCGTGACGGAACTTCCCCGCAACTGAGGTAGCCAACATGAGTTGTGGTTGGTGATGATCTTGTAATACGGGGACGACAGAACAAGCGGGCCGGGCGGAGTCCGTCCGACGTGTGGATGGACCACGGAATGAGCATGGCAACATGCGGGGAAACACGGCTGGAAACCATGGATGCAGGATGAGACCATGGATGGATTACCGAATGAAATTAACGCAAGACGGAGATCCAATGCGGATCAAAGCGGATCAAGGTGTTGCTCTACGTTGCGTGTTGCTCAGGGATGTTGTGGAGGAGGTGGACTACAGTACTTGTGCATTGCATTGCACTTGGTCACCTTGTATGCGACATGTCTCACCGCACATCTCCTCATTGGGGAAACTGGGAAGGGACACGCCATAGCTGAAGGAGGATGAGAAGATGCCAAGATGTGGAGGGTACGGAGAGAGACCCTGGACGGGCAAACTCGGCATCGTCGCATGGTGCACCGGGGTGACCAAAAGGGGAAAAGATGTGCTCGCTAGAAGAAGATGAGGAACAGGAGGAGCAGGAGGGAAGAAGAAAGGGTAGTTGCCTTGCAGCGCCGATCCCGGGTGCAGTCGCACCAAGGAGTCAGGCTCACTCATCAAAGCTATTAACCTTCATGTTAAGGTTGCACTGTTAAGCTTACAGGGAATAAACGGGGGGGGGCCTAGAACGTTATGGGACCCGGGAGTTGGTTGTGCAGAAGAAAACGCGGAGCAACAACGCGGAGCAAGGCCAAGAGGGTACGAATATGTCCCACTTCTTCCCCGCCTCGCATTTTTCTCCCTGTTACAATCTACAAGGATCCCCTCGCAATGTTTCATCACGCGTGGGCTCTCCCCGACTAGGGCATGCGTGTTCACCGTTCACCATTCGCACACTTGACTTCAAGTGAGCACTGGCTACTCGCTAGCCAGAGGGATCGTCGTCGGCACTTATGTTAGGTCTAGCGGGCTCTAGTGCCACCGAGAGTCGCCCGACCACTACGGTCCATCACGATGTCGGGTGGGGAGGAGAGCATTAAGAATGGAAGCGAAACCCGAAACCGAAGTGGCGCCTCGAATAGCTTCGAACGGTCTTCGCTCGCACCGAGTCATGGCTTGTCGAATCGTTTCCCCCGCGCGTTGACGCCCGATTGACGCATGGTACAAAATCTGTCAACACAGTGCGTAGTTAGGCGCAGATCGCTGCAGAAAACCTATTCTGGAAGAGCGGAACGGAGCAGTCCCTTGCTGAGGAGTGGGATACACATAGGAGATCTCTCGAGGCCATCCTCCTGGAACTTGGTCAACCTCAAAATCCGAAGAACTGTGGCCTCATAAAAGAGGCTAAGCATCGTCTTGTTGAAATGAGCATATTGTGTTGATTGAAGGAGAAAACTAGCGCTAACCAGCGGAAGCTATTGACAAGAAGACATCCACATCCCAGCCACCAATGGATCGGAATAGCCATTGATCCGTTAAACGACGGATCTCAACAGGTGATGCCCAGGTTCGTGACCCTCTTGCTTATTGGCACGAGAAAAGGTTCAAGTATCCACGTCTGTCACGAATGGCCCTTGACTTTCTTACGATCCAGCCCATATCGGGTGAGTGTGTACGCCTCTTTTCAGCAGCAGGGCGGATGGTACCACCTCTGCGGAGTCGGCTTGAAGCACGGGTTATTGGGACCTGTCAGGTCTTGCGTTCATGGCTTAGGGCGGGTATTATTCGAGATTTAGACCCTTTCTTTGTCTCAGTAGCAGAGGAGCAGGACAATCTCAAGATGGCTCACATGACGGACGACGAGCTTCAAGAGTGGGCAACAGCGTGGCTTGAGAATGTGGCGGAGTGCCACCAAGAAGGAAGTGAGTGGTTGGGAATAGCTTCACCCTTTCACAACTCCAAAATGCTGACGTAATGGACTCATCCACTAATCCACTACATCCATTCCACGTCCACGGTCGCTTCAAATGGATCCACTACACTGACAAGCTTCGTGGATTAAGGTCCATCCACGTCACTGCTCCCGCTCGTGGATTTAGTGGAGTGGTTTGCAACCCTGGTTGTCGGTCTTAGGGTTTTCTTTGTCCGCGCTCTGCTTGTTCTTTTGATGACGCCCAGGATGTCGTGCAGGTCTTGATCCGTCACTTTGGCTTCCGGAATGTCGCTGAGGCTTCTTCGGGGCTGTCATCTCGGGCTCATTTGGTTGGCACGGTTGGTAGGCGACTGTGTTCTGCGCGAGGGATGGAAATTTGGAGAAGAGGGAATAGAATGAAGAGGAGGGATTGCGTTGCAAAAAACCTTGCACATGGCCTTATTTGACTTTTAATGTTAAATTACTGTTGTCCCGGTCGGGAATGGTCAAGTGTCGTCGCTTGATAGCTGCGCGGCCTAGCTCACCATTACGGGAATGGCCTCCGTTTCGGACCCTGCCTCGCCCAGGAGCCAGGGCTTTCGGTCCGGAACATATTCCTCCTTGGCCTACCTCTGTACTGACATTCTGCGGTGTTAAGAGTTTATCATTCGCCGCTTGGCGTCCAGCGAAAAGGTATAGTACCGATAGGGAGACATTAAATGGATTGACTAAGCACTGTTTGCTACCCACCATACGTCCGATGAAAGTCCGACAGGTAACCCGATTATTTATTGACGTTGGATATCCCACAAAATTTTCTTCTTCTTTGAAAGGTTGATATATATATACATTCATGAAACTAAACTTGCCTAATGGGAAGAGCCTTGACTAGGTGAGCATAGGCCGACTGCTTGACTGCAGAGCACACTGTTCCCTCAGAGTTACCAACCATAGACCAAGAGCCCTCCCCAACAAACTCAAACCGTACAGCAGATGCCCCAAGGAAGAAACCATCTAGCACTTCACAGGAAGAGCCTTCTCGCTCGTCGCCTTCTTAGCCAAGGCAATCTCAGCGTTACGCCGACGAACAAGGCCCGGCAGCTTCCTCTTGCCCGCGTAAACCCACTTGGGCAGCTCCCCAGAAATCACAGTGTTGGGCTTCTCGCCCTTGTTGAGACGCTTGATGAGCTGCGATCCCTCGGCGGCGCCGCAGCCGACGTTAAAGGACCAGCTGACCAGGGCGCCGAACTGGTTCTTGTTGAGGGTGACTTTGCTGTTAACCATTTTGGGGATGCATTTCTCGAACTTCTGCCATAGTGTTAGAACTGGTCGTTTGAGATGTTGAAGATGGACTTACTCTCATGTCATCCGCGAGAAGTTTCTTGCCGTTGACCTTTGACAGGGGGATTGGGTATTTGACATCAGTGCACTTGGAGTTCTTGCAGAGATGACCGTAGCCTACGGTAGGATAGCCAGCAGCGTCCTTGTCTGTCTTGACTCGTTAGCACTCCTGACACTCCCAAGAGCAAGAGATCACTGACAGATATGAGGAACGAAACCCTCAAACTCGCCGATCAGGTCTACGGTAGCCTGGTTAGAAGACGGCGCAGAGCAACCTCCGCCGCACTTGGGCTTGACGTATCCATTGGAGCCCGTCTTGACGTAGTAGTCCGAGACGTAGCAGCCATCCGAGATCTTATCCCAGATGGTATTCCCGCTGATGTTTGTGCCCTCGGTTTGGCAGGTAATGGTGACGTCGGTGCCCTTCTTCAATACCTTCTTGACCGCGTAGCTGGTGCCTGGGCCGGAGCGGCACTTGACGTCATCGCCAGTGATGGGGTATGCGGTCGCGAGGGAGGCCACGAGGGTAGAGAGGGCAAAGAGAGTGAACTTCATGGTGGGCGATGTTCTGTAAAGGGGAAGTTGAAGAGGGTTAAAGGAGGTTGATGGGAATCAGTTCAAGCTCAAGAGGCCAAGACGAAACCCTTTATGTACTCAAAACTCAATGTCGTGCAAGATTGAAAGGAGTAACTTAAATGAACCTTTGTGCCTCATTTCCATCTGGACCCTTGGAAACCATCTGTCATACCTCCCCAAAACGCCTTGCTCTCTGAGCAGCTGAAGAACACAACTGCCGGCATTCTAGACTCCTTCTTACACAATAAGACGGGGAAACTTTTATGCCGATTAATAAATTAATTCTTGACTTACGGAGGAAATCCCAATCTGCCGGATTTAGACGCTGCTCAATTGCCTGAATGGGATCCCTGCGGATGTGGGGATTGGTGAAACATATCGGAGATTTGCCCCGATTCTGCAAGCTGAAAGACTGGGGACTTTGGTTCTCTGCGACGGGCCGAATCTGGATGTAGATTCGTTTCGAATGGCGAAACGGCGGGTACATCCGTTGTTTGCGGAAATGTCCGTCTGACATAAATGGACGGGCCTTGGGCTTAGAGACATGCATTCATTGAGGCGTTGAATGTGCAAGGAATACGGAGGCAGGGCCCAAAAGTCTTTGCCCAAGTTGAACAACGCCACATCCTGTAACCCTTGTCAGGTACTTGCCGTTACAACAAGCTTCAATCTCTTACAGAAGGCCTCCGCCTATTGCCCCTGTAGCATCAGAGGTCGCAGGGAAAGCTTATCTTCTAGCTGCTCACTAGGGTCTGCTATTGCCCCTTAACGTTTAGTGGTATCGAATTGGATCGAAGTACTCCTTGTATTTATCCTAGTTGTGGCGCTGTCGTTGCTTTTTCCTGGGCAACAACTTTTGGGCCCTGCCTCCGTACTCGAGTATGACATGCTGAACGGGCTGATTCTTGAGGTTGAATTCCAAAGGCATGATTGGTCAAGCCATGTTGTGGCTAATGTGGTTGTTCAGCGCCGGTGCGAGTGTCAATATGAAGCCTTCAGGCGGAGAGTTGCGCATAAACGAGACGTAGTAATACTATCTTTAAGAAGCTCAGGCTTGGTTCTGAAGAACATAATTGAAATAAACAGCAGAAGAGATGAACAAGACTCGATGCTAAACCAAGCATCCGCCCAGCGGTTCAACCCACAGAGATCCTTTCTCCATCACAACCGCGTCCAACTTATTCTAATTATTTGGACCATTCAAAATCCAACTCAAATTGAATCTCCTCCACACAATCGCCCTATGATCCTTCTCCGACCCGCCAGCCTGGTAAAAGTCCGTCTCAACCAAAGCACCAACCTTACGATCCGCCGTCTTGGTTAAACTCGAGTAGCCGCCCTCAAACCCAACACCAGAGATGGGAGCATCAGAGAGCTTCCTCCCGTAGTTGAAATTTTTCGCATCACCGTCGTAGCTGATCCGTACGCGCATGCGTCTCCGGCTGCTCTTGTGCGCAGAGTTTATGAAGAGCGTGCGCGCTGGGCCGTTAGCGTCCTTTTTGTTGTAGAGGAGGGTGGATGCTTCGCAGGCGGGGTCTGGGAGGCCCTTGTCGAGGACGAAGGGGCCGAATGCAGACAGAGAGCCTCGGGCGACTTTACGGTAGTCGTTTTCGGCAGAGGCACGGTCGTTACGGTAGAGTCTTCCGTCTGGAGTTTGGGCGATTGTGCCTTCGGAGCCGGCGCCTTTGAGGGATTGGTAGGACCATGTGCGCTTACCGGGCTTGCCACGGCCGATGATGTTTCTTCCTTGAGCGGGAACGACGAGCTCACCAGAAGAGAGGGTAATGCCGATTCCAGGGCCAACGGCATCCCATGGCCATCCGTCAGGCGTGAGCTGCTTCGTCATGTCCACAGGTTCAGACCAAGTCTTGCCGTCGTCGGTGCTCTGGGTTAGGAAGATATGGCGTCTTCCCTCCCAAGACTTGTTGATCTTGTTTGTCTTCTTTCCACTGGGGAGGGTGTCGCCGCCGTTTTGGCTGTAGTCGCCGTGGTTCCAGCTTAGGAACAAATAAATGGTGTTTCCGTCAACCACAGGCGTGGGGTTTCCCCAAGTGCCATCTCCCTTTCCGACCACCTCTCGGAGGGAATCCCAGTCGCTGGGGCTATCACCGTGGCTCTTGGTGGTCTTGGTGCGCTTGTAGACGAGATTGACGTCTCCGTAGTCTCGATTGTTGTGCCGCCGACCTTCGGCGAATGCGAGGATGCGACCGGTAGTTGTAGTAACTGCAGCGGGGATTCTGAAGGAATGGAAACCAACGCCGTTTGGAAGCTTGTCTGCGTTGCGCATGTTGGAGCTGTGGAATAGGGCGAAGCCTTTGTGGTAGGGTGTTTGACTCTTGGCTGGGTCGTTGACGTTGGCAAAGACGGTGTAAGCCGTGAGGAGCACCAAGAGCAGAGCTCTGATGGAGCTGTTGAAACTGAACATTGTGTTTGCCATGAGGATGTGATTTCAGTTCTCACTTGGCGAATACCATGGGGAGCAATGGATTTTTTTCGTCACATTCATATATGAAACTATACATGCTTTGAATAGATGACACAATACTAAGAACCTTGCCTGTCGGAAGATTTGGATGAATGATGACAGCTGATTGACTTTAGCATTAACCACCGACAATATCAACAGTTTCGGATAGATAGCCCACGTGCTCGAGGAAATCCCTTGACTGGAAAATACGGTCGTGTCAGTGCTAATTAATCACATGCAGATCAATTAACAGAGGTCCTTCCTAATGCGCACAAGGCTGTGCAGACTATCACGACCCCTGTCTTTTTTATCGACTATGATCCTCCGCGGTGAAACAACTAAAGAGGAAAGTGGTCCGACACCCTTTTGAGATACCTCCGTGGGAGCTGATTAAAGAGCTAATACAGAGTCAGCAAGGGTCGTTTCTGAGGCCGAGAACACTGTCGATTTGGGGATTGTCGGGGGATGCCGTCTCGTTCCGGAACCTTATTGAGAAAGTCCTTTAATCTCAATACGCAGGCTGCCAGGAAAGGTCCGATGACCGTCAATCAAATGGAACCATGAATTCCTCCGTCTTACAGACTGGGGCTTTTCAATCTGTCCGTCTTCATTTTGATTTCGATCGTCTGTCGTTTGTCGTTGTACTCTCCTTCAGCTGAAGGTCGATTGGTGTTGGTTCCAATTTCTATAAAGTGAAGCAACTATCAAGTTCCCATTCATGTTCAATATCGCCAGCAGTCAAGATAATGCCTTGAATACCTCTCAAAATGAAGCTGACAACTTTCTGCGCCTATGCGCTCGCATTCTTTTCCACTGGAGTTCACTCCTACCCCGTGACCAGCGACAACCTCAACTGCCGCTCCGGTCCAGGCACGGCCTTCGCCATCAAGAAATCCTACAAAAAAGGCCACGATGTCACTATCACCTGCCAGACTGAGGGTGATAATATCGAGGGAAATTCCATCTGGGACAAGACATCCGATGGCTGCTACGTTGCCGATAAATACGTCAAGACAGGAAAGGACGGCTACGTAAAGGGCAAATGCACCAACGTCCCCAAACCTCCCAAGAACAACAAAATCCCAGGTCCTAGAGTCAACGACTATCCCTACAAGAACAGCTGCGGCCCAGCGGACAAGTGGCTCTACTTCAAGTGCCAATGCACAAGCTTCGTGGCATGGCGGGTGAATGAGCGCCTGGGCATCAAGTTCCACAACAAGTACAAGGGGAAGGCATGGGGACATGGGTATCAGTGGGATGAGGCTGCGAGGGCGAGTGGTGTGAGGGTTGATAATAAGCCTGTGCCGGGGTGTATTGCTCAGACGGATGCTGGGCAGAAGGGACATGTTGCTTGGGTTTCTGCTGTTGATGGGGATATGGTTACTGTTGAGGAGTACAACTGGAACAATTACAGGGCTTATGGGACGCGCAAGGTCCACAAGAGCAAGTTTAGGTACATTCATCTCAAGGTCTAAGGGGCTTGTGGTTGTTGGCTTGAGCAAGGAAGAAGGAATTACCGTATCAACTCGGTTCACTCTCCCAAGTAGCGCCTCCACTTTATCTCCATATTTCCACTGTTAACCGCAAAAAATGTGCAGAAGTGTCCATAAGTAACTGATTTCATTGGTCGCCCCATGTTTTTATGGGGGCCGCTACTTGGGCGAGATAACTGAGTTTCTACGGTAGTGGAATCACTGTTGTATTGCTTTAACTAGCTCGACGACAATAAAACCCCCTTGATACTCAAAGCTTATTACTGTGTTAAGCCGTGCCACATTACCCCTTCATTGAATTCATCGCCGACATGTCACGACCCAAGCTAAAAGCGTACAAGGGACCAAGCGGTGAAGGGTGGCAGAACCCTTGGACCCACCGTTGAGAACCGGGCGAATCAGGGAAGGAGCGATGGAGCGACGGGAACGATGGGAACGATGGGAACGAGGGGCATCGCTCCTCGCGCTCCTCGCGCTCCATAAGCTCCCAGTGAAACCTTAACCTTAAATGGTGTAACAGGTGCAGGGGTATCGTAGACCGGTTTTTCGGTCGCTCAAAGACCCTGTGGGTCCGCGCATTTTGGCGCCAAACTGGCCCCAAAATCGAAGGTCACGGCTCTCCACAGGACCTTCGCCTTTGCGCGAAAAACCCCATACAAACGCCCAGGCCACCAGAAAAAAGTGACAAAACCGAAGGTCAGCTGACTTGCCTTTGTATGCGCCGCCCTTCCAAAAATGGCCGCAAATAATCCCACCAAAATCGCGTCGATCACCACCTCCGTCGTCCACCTTAATTGTACTGCAATTGCGCCACAACCACGACCCTCCCGGGCCCAGCTGACCCCGTATCTTGTCATCTATTTAGTATGGATTCTATCGCTATTGAAGATACTCGCGTGCGGGCGGCCATGGACTTCTATTTGCTCGACTTGGAGGGGACGGCGCCCAAGAACACGGTCAAGAACTACGCGCCAAAACAGGCCGAATGGAAGGTCAGATTGTTGCTACCTGCCCTCGATTTATGTACTGACGCCACTGTAGAACTGATGCGCCAGTAACTGGCCGCCTATCCCTGAAGACTGGGTCAACAAGAAGCTCTCCTGGCCGCCGGGCCAGCAGCTACCTGGCGACCTGGTTGATGAGGGCAAACTACTCCTTTTTATGAAGGAGGAGGTCGTCACTCGAGCCCCGAAGAAAGGAGTTCGAGTGACAAAGCAAAGGAAGCGCAAGGCGGCTGCCGCCCGCGTGGTAGAGGACGTCGCCGCCGTGAAAAGGCGGCGACTTGCTTCAGGTACCGTCCCTCCCCCCCCCCCCCTTTTTGGCTGGCCTTCCCTTGACGCCGTATCGCTGACTCTTCGTTTCGGGAGATACGATCGTGGTTGCCACGTCGCCTGCCGGCGAGGCGGCTACAAAAGAAGAGTCTCCTGCTCTCGACGAGCCTTTATTTAACGAGGAGGAGCTCCGGCTGCAGTACAACACGGTCCGGGGCTATATCTCGGCCATACAAAGGCTGTATGAGGAGCAGAAGAGCAGGAATATGAACCCGGCGCCTCGGCCGCAGGGAATCGCGCTCAAGGCGCTGAAGAAGAGCATTCTCGCCGTCGTCTGGAGCCGCAAGCGGTCCGAGTATCGCGACCGCCTTGAGGGCACGATAAAAGACGTCTACACGCCGGCGCAGATCCCCGATCACACGTCTGCAGTCTGGGAGAGCGACGACGACGTCTCTGCGCTTTTTCGGACGCAGGTCGACTTCCTCCTGGGCAACCACATGCTCCTGAGGCAGAGTAATCGGTTGCCAATTGAGCTCCCTGACTGTTTTCGCCTTGAGCTTCCCAATGAGGGCCAGAAGAGCCGGGAGTTCCCGACATACGCCTTGGTGATTGTCATGAACCAGGGCAAGACGAATCAACACGGGAGAATGGAGTATGGGGCCGCCCTGCGGCACCGTGACGTGCGGTCTTGTCTTTTCGGGGCGCTGGCGTTTTATTTCTTTTGGCGTTGGCAGGTGGAGGAAAAGGAGCCGTTCCCCAGTTTTGAACGCAGTGAGTTGTGGTACGATCTCAAGGTCTTACGTCGCTCCGCCACGGATCCGAAGGCGACGCTTTCAGCCCAAACGGCGCGGTCGTGGACGAGTAAGCTATACAGCCAGGGCGGAATCTCCACCTCAAAACTTTCGCACGCTCCCCGGGTCGCAGCAGCACAGAACGCCGATATGGCAGGCGTCCCTGAAGGTCAGGTGTGTTAAGAGCTTTCGATTCGTTATATTTTCGGCTGATTTAGCCTTGTTTTGAATGGTATGGCGGCCTTCTACATCTCGAGTGGATGAGGTGGCGCGCCGGATAGTTGCGAATTATCACGACTTTTTAGCCTTGGCGTTGATTTTTTTTTTTTTTTTGGCCGGTAGGCTTTATGAGCTTCCCGTAACCCTCTGGAGTAGCCCTTCCGCTCGGCCGTTCAACTGCGCTCTTCAGTCAGCATTACCATACCGCGTTTATATGCTGATCTCCATACAAAACAGATACGGCGCGCCGGGAGATGGAACAACGGTGACCAGATGATGGGTTGCTACCTTACATCACTACCCTTCGAGTTTATGAGGTCCTCGGCCGATTTTGACACTGACTGGTCAGGTTCCTACTTTCTCGCGCTCGACACTATCAAGCCGCCACTCGCTCTTTTACGACACATCTGGCCCGATCTCGATAGGTGGAAAGAAGCACACGATACTGCTTCTTTAGCCGTTGAACCGAACAAGCTGCTGGCGCGTTTCTCGAGCTTTTGGGCTGGCTGCGCGAAGTGTTGTTACAGGATGCCGTCTTCTTGCGGAAGCTCTATCCCCGGCATCCTGTCTTCCGCGACCCAGTCTTCAAAAGTCGTGATTTTGCAGCGTTCGCGCTACAAGTTGAAGACGTCTGCCGAACGGCTGAGGAAGAGAGTTATGTGGCCAACATCGATCGAGCCATCCCTGCCGTTGCAGAGAAACTGCGCTCCTTACAAAGCCAACAGATCGCTGTGAACTTAACAGTAGATAGGATGTTCTATCAACTTACGATAGAGCTTAACAAGCTGTCGAGACAGATACTTGAGCTATCCAAAGTCAGCTATACTGTCACGATCAGCCCTGGGCTTAGCACGGTCTCACAGCGGTTGGAAATGCCGAAACGAGGGCGCCGCGCCGCGCCGGCACGTTTGACGACGCCGGCTCCCTCGTTGCGGGCCGCCGCTCCTCTCCCCGCCAATCCTACGCTTGTGGAAGAGCAGGGAGCCGTTGGCCTAGCCTCCCCTGCGTCCCATCTGCCGCCGCCGGCCGGAGCGACGGCGGCGGCGGCGGATGAGCCGCAAATACCACACTTTGAGTTTCCTTTAGACCTCAGAAGCGTTCGCGATCTGTGGACCGTGTGGAAGAACGGGAGGGCGGGCATGCCTTCTATCGAGCCCCTGGAGGCCGACTATGGCTCTGCTTGGCGCCCCAAACACCAGAAGTCCGTCTTCTGCAGCAGGAAGGCAATAATCGACTTCATCGCGCAGAAGGCGCGAGAGCGGGGGGGCGAGCGCGACGTCGGCGTACACTCACTCGTTGTCATGCGAATTGAGGAGCTGTGCGCCAACTGGTCTCTTGATAAGGTGCGGAAGGCTATAAAGAACGGAGATCTGGACCTGAGATGGCTGGCAAAGCCGTGAAACGTGGTGTTTTTGGCAGACTTTTTGCGACTGTTTTGCTAGTTACCCCTGAATTGAGCCGACTATCACGACTTTTTTGCTTATAGTGTTGAGCCTAGACCCCCCTAAAAGTGCAGTAAAATTGGCCTGTTTTGGTCGTAACTTGGCGGCCTTTTTAGGGCTTGTAAACCACCCCATAGACGGTCATCACTTGAAAATAAAGGCGATGATCAGAAACGCGCGCACATCAACAACGAGACGGATGCACGGCTCGAGGCAGGTGTCATTTTGTTCAGCTCAATTAGACGAGCCTATTTATCCTATTTTTATGCCCGTGCAGGCCTTGGTCGTCGATGAATACCGAGATCCGTAAAAATTACAGTCCTTTTGGTGATGTCAAGGGCTTGGCGGTTTTTAGCGGGGTTTTCCGAAAACCCGCCACGCAATCCGACCTGTTACATCCACTTGTTATAATAATTGCCTCAAAAAGCTCCAGCTCCTCGTGATGTGCCTTAATAGTCTGGGCACAGTGACATGAGCCAATCGGAGCCCTTGAAGCAAGAGGAACAGGGAATATATGGGACCGGGCTGTCAGAGTCTGGGGACTCGAGCGTCGAGACCTCTGAATTGACTGGTTGCCGAGCACATGGGGTTATGCTGCACCAACACCTGCAGAATCTCCCAGCACCAATTGTTGGAACAAAAGGGCGTCTTCACGCGCGACACCCTTGGATTGGACGCGCCAGGTCGTCATTCGCACTGCTGGTGGACGCTTCATTCATTCATACAAGACTTAGTAAATTCAATGGCACTGGCAACCTGGCGATTTTCGCGTTGCCTTTGCGCATGTTATTGGCCTCACTTGCCTGCGCAGCGATGGATGGGTATAAGTTGAACCTCGGCGACGAAGCCTCGATGGCTTCCAATACCCTCGATAAGCTCGCTCGATCCGCGCCACCGATCTGCTCGACTATCTAACTGCGTCACGATGTCCTTCGAAACATTCTCTTCCAGCCCTTCCCCCTCGAATCAGCCAGGCGCGATTGAGCCCGTTGAGTTCTCGTCGTCGCCACCTGTTTCGTCTCCAGGAACCTCCTTGCCAACGACGCCATCGCCCCGTCCTCGCGGGACTGCCGCCGACTTTATTAAGGTCGATTGGACACTCTGGGGCCACCAAGAGTGGGCGAAGTGGCCTGGATTCGAGCGCTATACCGGCGGCCAAGACACGAGGGCTTGGTGGCAGCAATATGGGTACCGCGTTGAGGACCATTCCTCCTTGCGGCAGGGCAATAAGTTGAAGTGGATCTGCGCGGACTGCTTCGCCCGAGACTTTAAGAAGAAGTCAGACTTCTGGTTTGTCTGCTCGACAGGAGTCTCTGTCAAGAATGTTGAAATGAGAAGATTCGTGTTGCTTAATTCATCCTAAATATGCAGTAGGGGAACCACTGTTTATATACCGGCACGATCTCTTGTGGAATGTTCCACCTTCTTCCACACCGACTTGGTCGCCTCACACTTGTGATCTCCAACAAAGAAACACTTTCGCGAAGCCCACGGGATTCTGGTAAGTCCCCTGGTCCTGGGCTTGATAAAGTGCCGATTTGAAAGGGCCTTAACACTGCGCTCGCCTCAATGGCACAACGTCCGAGACAGTTATGAATCAGGACCAGCCGTTTAGGTACCGTACTATACAGATTACCTTAGTATAAGATACCCAAAGGTGATCCACAGGGAATAACACCTCGTCACTAACAAACAAACAAACAAACAAAAGGTCTATCAAATCACTTCACAATCCAAACACCTCACACATCCCATGACTTTTACATCGTTTGATTGAAGTTCTGGCCTTGCGGCCCCTGCTTCGACTACTCTCCACCACATACAATGGTACATACAAAACCAGTTGCTGCCCCTCAACCTCGGCTAGCAACCGCCCCCTGTCGTCCTCTGCTACAACACCACCCTGTCTTTTCTCCCCCGCTTCAGCCTCCTCCACCTGTGCTTCTAGCTTATTACATACCACAGGAGATGGTGGTATCATAAGAACACAACGATCGATCGAGAAAATGACCAGTCCCGGGTCCGTGTCTAGAATGCACAGCAACAAGTAAAAAAAAAAAAAAGGAATATGAGACAGATTAGGTCGAGACTAAGATGCCGACGCCGAGTCATGCGGTGGTTGTCAAGAGACTATGAAAGAGAAATATCTCTCCTCCGGGGATCTAGGTCCCAGGGAGGGTGCGAGGGAGTGCCGTGTTTGTATGTGCGCGTAGAGATTTTGTCGAAACTTCATCTTGAACCGTGCCATGCAGTTGTTGCGGGTATCCACGGCTCCACCAAGTTTGTGGTCGAAAAGAACTTCACACTCGCGGCCGGTCACCGAGATTCAGCCAGCTCATATCTGACGATGTTGAGGCCATTGCAAGCTGAGGCTGGCTGCTCACACCTGTAGGGGGATTCCGCGGGCCGGCGACGCTTGGGAAGAGCGGCGTTCCGAAGTAGAAGCTAGGGTTGTACGCGCTGCTGTTCTCAATTACATTTTACTAGTTCCTAAGCGTAGCAATTCGTTGCGGGCAATTCATGTTGACTTCCCAAAAAGGAGACCTGCCAGGTCCAAGGTCGACAGGATGAGAATGAGAGAATAGATGCAATGAGAAAGCAGACGTATATAGTACACGGGAGAAAGGCGACGGGTCAAGTGAGCTTAGTGGGCGGGCTGCATCACGCTGAAGCGCTCCTCCTCCATCCTCCTCACGATGTCTCTATCGCGAGCAGTCCGGGGATCAGCGTCGATGCCCAAGATCGACGAGATGCGCGTCTTGTCCTTACCCTTGCTCTGATGCTGCTGCTCCCTCTCGCCGTTACCAGGGCTCGAGATGGGCGTGACGGCCGCAGTCTGGCTGCAGCACATGCCCGTCTTCCAGGCCTGCTCGAGAGTGGTCGGCGAGACGGTGGGTCCGTACTCGTTGGCAATGGCCGTCCAGAACGAGTTGCGGTGGGCTGCGTAGATGGAGTGCAGGCGGGAGAGGTCGACGTGGGCAGCGTTGTGAGCGGGCATCGTCGGCGGGGGAAGACCCGAGCAGTCGAGGCGAAGAGGAGTGGTCCGGTGATGAGTGTGAGGGCCACGGTGGAAGGGAACCGGAGGATGGATAGGGACGTGGTTATCCGCGGCCGGCGAGGCATACGTCTGGGAAGAAGCGGTGTGAGGAGGAAGAGACATGGAAGAAGGCTTGGGGAGAATGGCGGGCAGCCTTGGCACCTCTTCAGACGTCACGATGCTGGGGAGCTGGATGCAGTTGGCGTTGTTTGGAGGCGGCGGTCTGTAGCTGGCCGAACTTCCCGGTAGCGAGGATGAGCGAGACACCCTTTCGTGGGCTGGGCTAGGAGCTGTGGGAGCCATGGCCGGGGAGTGATCGTTGGTGCCAGCAAACGAGCACGAGGCAGCACGCTTGCGTAGGTTGCTGCCATGTGAGAGCTGATGATAGTGAACTCGGCATGCAAGCTCCGTCTTCTTGAGATGTGCCGCAATGTACTTGTAGGGCATCTTCTGGAGTCGAGTTTGAAGAAGATATTGCTCCTATATCAGGCGTGTTAGTGACGAGGTTCATATAAGTCAATGGATATCCAACTTGCCTCGTCCTCGCTCCAAGCACGTCCGTCGCAAGTAGATGAAGCCTTTCGGGTTCTGATGACACCATAGTCATGTCGGTCCATGATACGTAGCCGAGAGATCTCCCGCGCAAAGACGCACCCGCTTTGCTCACCTTTTGGACGGGGAAGAGCCATTTCATATCAAAATAAAAAGCGGGCTCCATCTTATACGGGATTGTGTACCTGCATATGTAGTCAGCATGAGTAAACAGGCTTATTAGCTTCGTGGGATGATGACAAGTCCTCTTCCAGAAACAAACAAGGCCCCTCCCAAATTCCCCTTCTCATCATGATGCTGCTTTCACAACTGCCTACCTACTGTCTACTGTACGTCGTAAATTAGATCTTGTTTCACCATCATCACGCCGGCCTTTTAAAGAAGAAAAACCAATCTTCATTCAACATGCTAAAAAGCAGACGGTTCCAACAAACAAGGGATCCAAATTAAAAAAAAAAAACGCCACCCCTCCACCTCCTCCTTCGAAACTACCCCAGTCCCTCAACAACGCCAACTTTTCGTTTCCCACGCAAGGGCCCAAGGGTCAAGGATCCCTTGAAACCCGCTAGCGCACTGGCGTAATTTCACATCAGTATCAGGGTTGCCCAGAAAAGCCATTCTGGGTCGGAAACATTCCTTACACAACCCTCGTCCAGAAAGACAAAGAAACATTGCAGAGACATCGCATGCGTCGGTGACTTTGCTTTTCCCGCCCCGGCATCTCTAGTGGAACCCGAGCCCAGAGCTCCGGGCAAAAGTTAAAAAGAAAATTACCGTGTTGTTTTGTTTTACCATAGCTTTTAATATCACAAAAAATTGCTGTCGTCCCAAGTTAATTAACTCATACAAACAAAATCCGCATTCCTGTGCAAACGCCAGCTCCACGTCATCTTGACTCATGCAGTCCCTTGAATTCTGCCCAGATAGATTAAAACTCTACGTCGAGATTAACATTCGTAGGTTCGTTAAGTGCGGCTTGAAAGGGTGATCCGTGTTCCGAACCAGTCTTGCTAATAATATAAACAATAACGTATATGATAAGCGAGCTAGCCAGACAAGCGAGCTAGCCACTCCTTATCGGACCTTAAATGCGATTTTTAAAGAATTGTTGGATTGAGACCTCGTGTGGCGGCATAACATGCCGGATCCGGAACGCCGGATCTGGTAATAAGCCGGATACGGCATAGTCACAACGCCGGATCCGGATCCCTTTGACACCCTGATCTAGATCCCTTTGAGTATAAAATAGGGCCCCTAGGACCCTCAATCAAGGGAGGAACAACCTTCTCAATTCACATCATTTGATCAATCATTTCTGCTATTGCATACAGCAAATTGCGTATCCAACAAGAATCAATAACTTTTTCAAATTAGACTTAAAATACATAAAAGTTTCAGATAAGGTTATTTAATACACGTTTAACTTAGTATTAAATCCTATAAAATTCTAGTTAACCCTAATATAGGTAAACAAGGAAGATGGGACTAAGGTGTGACGGGAACGTCACATCAATAGTCTGTCAATAGTCTGTCTATCCACAAGGCTAAGACTAATCCAGTAATGTAAACCAGCTATCCAGGTGCCGCAATAGCCGATCCGTTTAGGCAACATTCGACAGACGAAGCACCAACCTAAGGCGGAGCCAGGGTCAGACATCTATCGAATCTATCGAATCGAACACCAAGCCTTCGCATTCGAATCGAATGCGACTCCTGTAGATTCGAATCGAATCGAATGCGTCTCCCGCAGATTCGGATCGAATCGAATGCATCATTATGCATGTCCCGTAGATTCGATATCTATCGAATGCCAAGACTTGATCGAATTCGAATCGAATTCGATCGAACGTATGACTAATCCGGCGAAGGCAGAAAACATCAGACGACACCGTGAGTTCGGAAGAGACGTCGCAGAGCAGAGTCAATTTTGTAAAAAGAAGGTACTAGGCAGATTACAGGTCACTCGTCTCCCTCACCGACGCAAGTGCGTCAACCCATCGGTTATCACTGAGGCTAAGCAGCGGCAGTGAAGGGGTGTAGATTCCAGCTTTACTCCAAGATCGAATGCACCGAGTCATCGTCACAATCTTCCTCCTCAACCGGTTTCTCAACGGTGCCATCATACGTCCTGCACTACTAAACGTCCTCTCACTCTCTGCAGATGACGACGGGATAGTGAGCATACCAACAGCCATCAGAGACAGTCGCAGGTACCGATTGGCGTTGATTTTCCACCAGCCAATTGGTCTGCTCCTGTAGTGTGTAGTGTTGACTGTTGACAACATCCTCGGCGCAGTACCGAGCATACTCGTCATCAGTCGTCGCTGCCGCCGTCCTCGGATTTGTCTTACGGGTGCTATTGCGGGCATTGGGCGCTGCAGAAGACGAAGTTTGGGTAAATGTCGAACCAGCTACACTCCTAGCAAGTCTCCGCTCGATGTAATCCATTGAGGCCTCGTCAGGCGTAGCGAAGACCTCGCAGTCAACGTCGCGCTCCCTATACCTCCCCCAGATCTCCAAGAGTTTTGCTTCGTACTCTAATCGCCAACTCTTAGCCTTCCGAGAAGGCACTCGAGACCACAGTTGATCGAGAAGGCGCCACTTCTTCGCCGGGTTGAAGACAACAGCGCCGACATAAGCTGCGCTAGTCAGACGGTTGTAGTATTTGTGCAGCTTCTTCCATCCGAGCTTGATAAAGACCTTGAGCAATCTACGGGTTCTGCTATCGAGCCCGTCGTAGATAGCAACTTCTAGTCGAGAGTCATGCCATTGATGGGGTCCGCTAAGTGCTTTTTCATCCAATAGGCATCAAACCATCAAGCGTTATTCAAGGAATCTCATAGCTTCGAGGCCGTATTGACATCAATACAGCAGGCTTGCTGTGCATCTGTCTTACGGAACTCTCTGCCAGCTCGCAAGAATTGCGGTCGCTTGTAGTAAGATACGTCGATTGCTCGTCAGGTATGTCGCGCAATCTAGTCCTAACGAGCGAGCGAGCGAGCGAACGACACCTCTTCATGATGAAGTTGGTCACACGTAGGAGTCGTTGGTGAGGTCGACGGGCTCTCCTGTCCATTCCGCTTTAAGGCTATTGGTTCGATCGGCCAGCGAGTCCCACGGGGGGGAGGGGGGGGATAATCGGCCAGCGGAGTGAAGTCCTTATCTTGACGGGTAGGGGCACTAATACGGAGGGCGGTGTGCCTAGGTTTGTCGGGGCGGGTGCAGGTCGGCTTCAAAGCTCGGGCAATGGAAGCCCCGGTCACGCGAGCACCAGCTCGTCGGTCGGACTCAAGGAGGGCTAGTTCTTTGCGAAGCCATGCTCTGCGGTTTTTAACGAAATGCTTTGTGACCTGAGGCTTGATGGCGAGGGCCAGCTCATAGTCGTCGCAGTTGGGAGGCAGGGTGCCGGAGAAAGAAGTAGGCGGTCGAGTGCGAGCACGGTTCTCGACAATGCAAGTGTGAGTATCGAGCTGAGTAAAGAGAGAACTCTGACTAGGACTCGAGGAAGTCTCTTCGGTGGGACACGGGATGAGATACTGGGCCCAATGCGGAGGAGCGGCGGGAGACTCGATGCTGAGGACGGGAGGATCAGATGCAGACTCGAGCATCGAGGACTCATCACGGCAATCACTGACAGATACAGGGTTTTGCATGTCGGACTGGTAGCGGCTTCGCTCGAAGCGATCAGAGAGTCGATTGGATGCGCATAACAGGCTTTTAATACTGTCGGTATCCGATTTGCTGGCAATTATGGTTAGGCACGTGTAGATTGACGGCTTGTAAGGGAATAGAGAAGAAGAGATTGCTGCGAGACGACTTGCCCGATCCCATGCTTTGCGGGTGTAGGGGCCATTCCAGAATGTCTATGTATCGCTAGGCAGACGAATCGGGCAAGGGCTGAAGGCGATTATTAAGGCGATTATTAAGGGAGCACATCCCTTGAAGTTGCCGTTTGATTGTACCATTAGCTCAGGCTGCTTTCCCGTGGGGAAGACTGGGCTACCGGTGCAAGTGGTGATTTCCCAGCTCGTTGCGTCTATGTATTTTACTTTTTGGCCAGGAGGCGTTGTTCGGTATGCGTATGCAGTCTCAGAGATCATGACGGGGCCTCGACCTGTGTCATGTGCCAGTGATTTCTATGGCCCGAGTAAAATACTGGTTAAGGCGGCTTTCTCTTGTGTAGTCTCGAGCACTGGTCGGCTGGTGGCGTCGATGATGATGCCGCTATGATGCCGCTATGATGCCGCTATGATGCCGCTTGTGCCAGGGAGACCAGTCCCACACATCATGCCCCGGATGCGGCAGCCCAGGTCGCAACAGAGTCCCCTGGGCGTCTCACTCAGGGGTTATTGTCCGTCCCATTGACTCCCTTTCGTAGCCATCCCCACACCACTGGGCACAATGGTCAACCGCCAAGCCGCGATCCTAATTCACCACCTATCACAACCATCCGCACGTCGACACTACATTACACTACGCGACTCTTCAGACGAGTTGGGGACGTGAGAGGGTCAAAGGATTCCCAAAGCCAACACTGACCCATCTGATAGACAGGATGCACCGGACCATCATGGACAACCTGAGTGACAAGTGCGTCTCAAATCAACCGAGTGGCAAGTCCAGTAGGGCAGGCTGGCTGACATTCCACTGGGTTTCTTGGCAAACGCCGTACTACCTTTTTGACATTGCTCAACGCCGCCAAGAATACGTCATGGAAGCCAAGAAACATGCCCTGCCCTGGTCTCAACATATGGAAACAGCCATTTAACTCACATGTATACGTTCAGTCGTTAACGCACAACAGAGGGTGACTCAGTCCTTCCAATATTTTCTGTCCTAGTCCGGATATGTCTAAAGTTCAAATGCCTCAGAGAAGAGCCCTTTTAACAAGCGGCTCCACGGATTATCCGTTTTTATAGTGAAGCTCTCAAGGGTACCATCCCTTGTTGTGAGTTGTGATGGTGCTGTGAATGTGATTCGGATGCGAATACGGATGTATGCACGACGCTACCTGCCACCAGATGGTTGCACTTCTGCTGGGTACATTGCTGCACGAAGCAAAGTACTCCTTCAAACTATTTGTACGCAGCGGGCCCCAGACTCTCCAGCCTCCGTAGCTCCGTGACTCTGCCAGGGTTCTCCTCTTCCGTAGTGGTGGGCGGCCAGCCTTCAAAGAACGAGAGGTGGGCTAGGGCTTACTCGTCAGTCAATCTCCGGCTCCCTTTGGTCCTGTTGCCCTGGGATGACGCAAGAATCGTGTCGTAACAAAAAGGTTGATTACATTGTCAATAAACCGAAAGGCTGGTCGTGGTTGGTAAGCCTCCGAAAGCAACACCCAAGTAGCCAAGGCCCGACACCACAGAAGCCGTCAAGCGGTGGGCGCCATCAGCCCTGGCTGTCGAGTCGATTGAACGATGATATAGGTTCTGAGGCATGGGAGCGGGAGCGAGCGAAGAGGTACCTGGGATCGGCACTCCAGTTCGCCGTCAGTCGAGGTACCCTGTCGTCTGTCTCTCGCCCCGAAGCCCCGAGCTTCTTTCATCCACTGTCCCACAGCCCTTGTCCCTTGACCTCGATGCCTTCTTCCTCCGAAGGGTTCCTCCACCGCCTGGGTCTCCCGACTGGGCCCTTCTGCTACTTCTGGATGCCATGATTCTTTGATACGCAGGCAAGGCCGTTAGCATTCTTAGACCAGTCTGCATGTGCCTCTGTCTGCATTCCATCATGAAATACACCTCCAATAATCGTGGACCCTACATCGAGCTGCTCTCGCGAGTCTCCAGTTACGCCAGGTCACCGTTAGGGTGTAAGTTGGACGACGGCGACGCGCGAGACACCTTACCCCAGGTATGGCCTCGAAAACTTTTCTTTCACATCCGACCAGCACCCTTGTGCTTGGTCTTCTCCCCGTTGTCTTCGCCCATGGCGGCGGCGGCGAGCACGGTGAGATACACGAGGCCGACAAGCCCAAGGACGATTCCGAGTACCCACCCACCTATTTCGCCCATCTTGACCATGTCGGCGTCATCTACACCCATATCGCGCTTATGGTCATCGCCTGGGTCTTCGTTCTGCCAGTCGGTAAGCGTTGAATCACTCGCATTGACAACTATCTGGCATGTGTCTGATGTGCCCGTTTTCTCCTTCAGCCGTGATGCTAGCTTTGGCGCGATCCCGATACACGCTTCCGCTCCAGTCCGCCTTCTTAGCCACCAACGCCCTCGGTCTCCTCCTCGGTACCATATATAACGCTCAGACCCCAGACCTATACCCGAACAATGCGCACCACAACATTGGTTGGATCGTAACATGGGTTGTCTCAGCCCAAGTGCTCGTGAGCGCAGTAGGATGGATCGCCGGAGCGTTTCGAGCTGCTGGAAGCCGAAGTCGCAGCGACAACCAAGTGTTTCTTCCAGTCTCAACCGAGGCGACGTACGAGGATCAATATCACAGTCATGGTGGCCATAATGATCGCGACCGAACCTCGGGCCCTTACCGATTGTCCGACGACAGTGGCCAGGGTACTGAGCCCAACACATCGTCCCTGAGAAGCAACTCAGTCTCGACCTTTGACGGAGTAGACGACGTTCCACTCCACAGTCGCCACAAAGAGTATGAAGACGACGATAATGATGATCTAGACGCTATGCCCTTGGCCTCGAATAACCGGAAGAGTAAGATTGCAATTCAGGCTGCAAAAATCGTCACTTGTCGAATTTGGCGGTATCTGGACATCGGCTACCAGGTAGTCGATCGCATTATCCTTCCATTCGGTTTCATTGCGCTTGCGACTGGCATCGTCACCTTCGGTCGCTTCTTCGTGAGTCAAATCATGCCCAATCGGAATGTTTCCCAGAGCTAATATCCAAGTAGGAAGGCAGTGGCATCTTCGGCGGCCTAGCGCATTGGATCAAGGGCGGTGTCTTCGTCTGGCTCGGCCTCTTCACGCTGGGACGTTGGTCTGGCAGCTTCGGCGAGCTTGGATGGGCCTGGAATGTGCGTCCGAAGCGATCCTTGCAGAAATGGTGCCCGTCGGCCGAGTTTGTCGAGAGCGCCCTCATATTCTTCTATGGCTCCACCAATATCTTCCTCGAGCATCTCGGTGGTTGGGGAGGTGCTTGGACTGCCCAGGACATGGAGCATATCTCCATCATAGTCTTGTTCATTAGTGGTGGACTGGTAAGTTGCTGCTCAGCTCAGGCGCCATTGGTAATGGGAGCTCACAGAAACCGTCTAACAGTGCGGCATGCTTATTGAATCGACTCGGATCCGAGATTTGCTCAACACAACGGTGGTTGATGCTAAACCGGCGCACGAGTACTCCAACGAAGAAGGAGAGCAGTTGCAGCCTCCTGCGACGTATGAGTTCTCTCTGAATCCTATCCCCGCCTTGGTCATCTTGCTGTTAGGCATCATGATGAGCTCACACAGTCAGGCGACCATGATATCGAGCATGGTACACAAGAAATGGGGGGATCTCCTGCTCGGAGCCTCTCTCGCAAGAGGCTTCACTTACGTGCTCATGTTCCTCAAGCCTCCCAAGTCAGTTCTTCCGTCTCGGCCTCCAACCGAACTCCTAGTATCTTTTGGTTTGATTGCCGGAGGTATCATCTTCATGGCGAGTGTAAGTTGGCGATTCCCTCAGTTTGTTCGTCGCGTCAGGAGACTGATTTGTTAAAGGCTGGAGACACTGTCGAGGGGATGATCCACTACGAACTGGATGCCATGCTCATGTACACCGTTACCATGGGACTGGTAGGGTTGTTGATGGCCTGGGAGGTCGTTGTTCTTGCCATCAAGGGCTGGGCTCTTCGCCGAGAACGCCGATCTGGATATCACCGGTCTTTTTGAATCCGTGGAAATGTGGTATGAAATATTTGGTTGTCGCCGCAAGAGGCGACAATCAGGACACGTTTGGGAGGATAGCAGGGCGTTTGTTGCCGCGGTCGTATTTTTGAGATACCCTTCATGAACTGAACGGCCGCTGTTTGGATTCTCCTTTCCCTATTACCCTGATGCACTCTAGTACCCTATCTCCTGGATTTCAGCGAAACGAGGATGCCTTTGCGCAGAAGCTGCGAGGTCGGACGTCGTGGTATGATGCGGGATGATGGATTGCTTCTTGGGCTACAAGCCGCGAGTTTGTCCCGGATAGGCTTCATAGAGCCCAACCCATAGAAACGAACGAACCAGGATCGTCGCTATCTCGGTGGTTCTGAGCATAGCGTGGAGTAATAGAGATTGTTGTCTGATAAGCGAGTGCACCAACCAAGCGAGTGCACCAAAAATTCCCACCATTAAGATAGAATATAGCATAAAATCACAACAAAGCATCTAACCAATTAAAACTAATTGCTATACTCTTCTTCGGATATTGACACAACTATCTGACATGTTCTTCTATTATGTCCAGTCTTTCCACAGGTTCTACAGTGCCTTTCTCTTGCTAGCACTGACCTTCCTTGACCACCACTTCTCGATAATTCGGCCACTACCTGCGCATCAATCTCTTTCTGATCAATTACATCCCTTCCCTCACCTAGAGTCATCTTCCCTCCATTCCGTAGGCGGGTTTTTTTTCCTCTGCGCCGTTTGCTAAGAGTCTCATTTGCCTGTCGAAGGATCTGGTTCTCAGACTTCAATAATGCTATCTGATGCATTATCGCCTTCGTTCCCTTAGAAAATGACTTAAGCGCGTCAACAATAGATGCTGGAGAGCTGCTCTGGTGCCTGTGACGGGAACGTCCGGAGCGCTGGACCCAGGGTGGGGTCGATACGTAGCTAGGGCGCACGGGGCAGGCCACAGGGACTATCATACGCGTCTACGCGTCTACGCGCCTGCCCGCTTTCTCTTTTCCTCTCCATCGTAGTATTCTCGCAATACAGTGGTATTACCTCTTGAGTTGATCTCATCCGGCCCGTGACACCCCTGAGCTGTGGGATGATTTCTCATCCCTGGCGCGCACGAGCCTAGTACGTCTTGCGGCACAGCCGCAAGGATATGGGCCCTGGCCCGTGACAACACCAAGTTATTTTACACAGAAAGATATCTATAATAATCGACAACGCCTCCAATCTTAGCTTCTTAGTGGGCTGACAGCAACTCAAGCCTGGATTTCGATCCTACGATCATACGGTCTGCGGCATTTTATTAAATATAAAGATGATGATGAACATTGCATTCAAGGAATCT
The DNA here is from genome assembly GCF_021365365.1 of Ilyonectria robusta. NCBI lineage: Eukaryota > Fungi > Ascomycota > Sordariomycetes > Hypocreales > Nectriaceae > Ilyonectria > Ilyonectria robusta. The sequence goes on from NW_025764480.1 coordinate 123,490, forward strand.
TCTGGACTTATCCTTGGTGAAAGATACAGTGGAAGTGTTTTTCTGAGGTTCTAGGTCTCGATAATACATACAAAACCAACCGCTTCAAGATGCCATTCTTCCAAGTGACCGGTGTCTCTGATCAGAGGTCTGTTGTGAATTTCGCCTTCGGCCTCATCGATAATAAGAAAGAGGATGCCTATCTGTCACGGGCTGAGGCCCAGTATGGGGGCACGGGCTACGCCGTGCCACTCCCGACCGGCCGAGGCCGACCGAGCTAGGCGAGATTGACCTTCCCTTCTGCCAGCTACTACCGCTTTGCAAGCGAGAGCTCTACTCTATAGCTATGACTTCCCTAGAGTTAGTCCCTCTCTCCTTTCCTGCTCCTTAGTCTTAGATAGACCAATCTACCGCACCCTTTCGTTGAACAAACCCAGGGCCAGCCCTTCACACTATCTCTGGCTTTATTAACAACTTGATGCTTGTAGATGAGATCTTCATCTCCCAGCTCTATCTGTGGTCATCACAGATAAAGAAACAGCTCTTAAGAATGCCCTGAACCAGGTTTTCCCCGCTGCTCAGCAGCAACTCTGCATATGGCACATCAACGCTAATGTAAAGGGAAAGATTAGATCACAATGGAATCCTGATGACCCCGATGACCTCGAAGACGACGACTCTGAAGCTGACGATACACCTGAAGCTGCCACTTGTAGCCTCATCATCCCTCAACAATCCACAAGAACAAGAACCCACCTTAGCCCACTTAGCATTGCAGCCAGCCTCACCTGACAATGACCCACATAGTTGTAATGAGATGTTTGAGGCCTGGAAACGCATTGTATATGCCCCTACTGAAGCTGACTTTGAAGCTCAGTGGAAGAAGCTTAATAATACGTATCCTCTTCAGCATTGCATCCTCAGTTACATCTCTAAAGAATATATAGCTTGGCAGCTTCAATGGGCGAAGTGTTTTATTAATAACTATTGCAACTTTGGCCAGAGGGTGAACAGCCCGACTGAGACTGCACATAAGGATATAAAGTCATTCTTGTAACGGGCCAGGCCCTGCTGGACAAGGCAGTGCCTTGTCCTCTTGCTGGTCTGAGCGCTGTTGCTCTAGTGACGACTTGGTCTATTTGATGAAGGATTTTCGGTCCTTTTATCTTTCTTTCTTTCTTCCTTCCTCAGCTCGTATGTAAAACGCATGAGGACTATATAGCTGTAATTTACACTATTAGAACCCTTCACAGCTGGAGCCGATCGACATCATAGACTTGTCGGACAGCGGGATAGAAGATATCATCAAACCATCGCGAGAGCTGCTCATCAGTGAACCGATTGAAGTTGTGGTAGTATGGCAAATGTGGAAAGAATAGGTGCAATGTGATGAAGTCAGCGCCTTCGACCTTCGCGAAGATGAAATGCGGCACGTCTTTCAGTCGTGATGGAATCAATCGGGGTCGCTCTGGATCTGGATCCACACGATCCAGGGTCAAGTGAATATCTGTATAATATTCTGACGATACTGAGGAGCAGAATAAAACCGGATCCCTTGAAGCGCCGCTGCAGGAGAAGTCACGAAACCCAAGATACTATTGATATGGAATGAAACAACCGGAGGAATTTCTTGCGTGTGTTCAGTGTCGAGGCAAGTCTGCTTAGGCTTCCTATCAAAATGCTCGGTTTTATCACCAGATAATAACTCTTGCTACTGACTAGGGTTCGGATATTGTGTCTTATTACACGTTTGGCGGGTGAAGAAATCCTATTTATCGAGAGTATAGGCACGTTGAGGGGAAACAGTTGATCAAGCCCATAATGGTTATATAGTCCCTCAGCTTCGATGTGCGCTGTCAGAGATTCTCGATGCTCCTGGGTGCCGCAACCATAGATTCCGACCAGAAACTGCTGGATAAACTTCTGTATGGCATGCTCTACGTCCGTCTAAGCGCTCTTATCAGGACGACCCACTCGTGCTTCAATATGGAACTCTGGGCTTTGAGGCTCTGTCTGATTCTTGCGCTCTCCGGTGCAGTGGACTAGCTCCTCGTCAAAATAGGCTGGCTCGATGTCTATGCCGGGATCGTCACCCTCTTGGATAAGGATCGTAAAAGCTTCATCAGCAGAGATATCGGCCCTCCAAACCCCCCAGCGTCGATCAATGAACTGTTATTGGGTCCTATCTGCCCATTCTCTGTGGTTGACTCCACCAGGGAAGATGGTGACCCAGCCTGATAGGTAATCCGTGGCCCGTCCATCTCGGTTCGCTCGTTGGCGTAGCCTGTAGTTTTGTGTACGTCTCACTTGCAGACGACGCCGATGTAGCACAGTGGGGTCCTGTTCTTGATCTTCCACAAATCGGACATTTATTGTTGCTTCCGTGGTTCGTGACTTCCGTTGACTTCCCCTGAAGCAACTGAACTGAGATTGGGGAACTTGAAATACGCTAACCTGATCAGGAAAGTGTAATGCTCCACTAGTCCAGAAATGGAAAGTGTAACGCTCACAGTGCTCCACGAATGATGGCCGTCGAGGATTCTACTTGACCACGACCTGCAACAGCAACATGGACGTAATGGCCGAAATGAATGCGTTGACATATTAGTGATACAAATATATATTCAATAAATTTACAGAAGACTGGAAATTCATGTTGTGGTGCTGAAAACCTAAGTCGCAATTGCCTACTAGAGACCGGGGTCTATGTTAGCGGAGCGGTTAGGCTCACTTACTGACCGGTCGTCGAAGTGTTATGTTAGGTAATAGTCACTTCACGGTGATGCGTAGCAGTCAGAGTAGATTGAGGTAACCAAATTGTGTTGATAGCTGAGGAGCTGCTCATGATAGATGTGCACTTCTCAGGCGCCTATATAGTTACGATGTATTCCGGATGACTTGGATCATCTACTGATCTAGGTGATCCATTCGTGATTGGAGGAAAAAGTGGGGGCGCGGTCAGCACACGTGACGAGGCCGGGACCTAGTTCGACATGGGTCGTGACATGGGATTTCCCCGTCTATCACCTCCCGATTGTGTGCTAGGCAATTACCACGGAAGCGGGGTGCCGTCATAGTTCTTGAACTTTCCGCCAAACTCAGCCCGGGTGGCAGTGTCGACCAACTTCAAGAGACCAGTAACACTAGTTTCGACGTCGATGGCGCCAACAGAGGCTGGGTCAATGCCGGGAGGCATGAATGAGGTGGCCATGTCGGTCAGAACCACGCCGGGGTGCACCGTATAGGTGGTGAGCCAGGGCTCCTCAAAGTGAAGGCGGGAGACGAGCCAGTTGATGGCCGTCTTGCTGGCGCCGTAGGGGCTGAAGGCCTGGGGTAAGGCGGCGAGAGCCTCCTGGCTGCCGATGCTGCCGATCAGGGTCGAGATGGGGAAGAAGATGGGGTTGTCGGTCGAGCTGGCCTGAAGCAGGGGAGAGACGGCCTGGAATAGCGTCACGGGGCCGATGGAGTTGGTGTTGAAGTGGTCTCGGAGCGACTCGGGAGTCGTCTTGGAGACGGTGGTGCCCGAGTGGGCGATGCCGGCGTTGGCAATGACGACGTCGAGGGAGTTAATGCGGTGATCCTGCTGGAGCTGCGCAACGGCCGCGGCGGGATCAGCGTCGACCTGGGAGTCGAGCTTGAGGACGATGAGCTTGCTGCCTTTGCCCTTGGACAGCGAGTGGAGCGAGGCCGCCTTTGCGGGGTCTCTAGCTGTAGCTATAACGGTGACTCCGGGTCGCAGGAGGAGCTTCTCGGTGAAGCCCTTGCCGATGCCTCGGTTGGCGCCGGTGATGAAAAAGGTCTTGGGCGCAGTCATTTTTGTATTAGATCGAACGAGGAGCAGTGTAAGTGGTAGGAGATGTGAATGTGTTTGTGAGAGCGTGGTGACAAGAGAACAACTATCGTCAAGTCATCTCGTTTCTGTCTTATACTACGGGCCGACAGAGGATTATGCTATAGAGATAGGATGCTTGCTAATAGGTTTCGTGATTCTACTTTACTTAGCAATCCACATAGTGTTACTACTGCCTCTCACAGGCTCAACTTGCCTTTGCGGACCCTATCAGAGAGGCTTAAACATTACACCTTTGATGACATATTAATTTTTATATAAGGCACTATTTGTAATTGACATTTAACAAGCTATTGATAGCGTCAGGAGGGGTAAAAGTTACAAAGAGGCCCGAGTGTAAATTTATGTAATGGAGCCGCCGGCGTTTGTGTTAGCCCGAGGTCCAACTACTCACCAGCATTATTTATAATTGACTAACGTACATGACAAGCTACATCACCTATGGTCGCATTGCACTGTGCTGACCCCGGCTGTGATTGGCTCTGCTTTAGATTTTTTGGGTACTTCATGAGACTTTCCAGAAGCTGACACCCTGTAGAAATAAGCGAGGATTTAGACCAGTTCTAGTCTGTATATATAAGTATCCCTAATGATATGGTCTGTGCTCACAATTACCAGTGTTTGTGCAAAGGATGAAGCCGGTTCCGGATTTAGTTGTACAAAAGAATTGAATTAGTGAATTAACTACGATTTAACAATGATACACGGTTCGATATTGTCCGTAGCAGAATGCAGCCCACTGCATGGCATCCGCTACAAGTAGCTGGGGCTCTCCTGCCATTCCCGGTAATCTCAAACGCGGACGGTTCGCGTCTTGTGCTTGTCACCGGTTGGGTTTGTTGTCGCTGAATCCGATCCACAACTCGTACTGGTTCTCAGGGTTAGACATCTATCGAATCTATCGAATCGAATGCCCGGCCTTGCTATTCGATTCGATGGCTTGGCATTCGATTCGGGCGTGGCCACATATGATTCGATTCGAGTCCAGCACGTCTCCCATAGATTCGATATCGAATCAAGCACCTGTCATTCGATTCGATGCCAAGATTCGATCGAATTCGAATCGAATTCGATCGAATAGATGACTAATCCCCGTGAAGGTAGAGAACGTTAGAGGAAATGGTGACATGCCAATAAGAGGACCGTCTGACATGGAGTGATCCAAATCTGGTTTGTGTAAGGGCAATAGGCAACACGAGGAAGCACATAGAGGGAGTATGTAACATAGCGGTAGGGACCTATAGGAAATGTCCCTCCGGGCGGAATAAACATCATCATTATGATCGTGATTTGGGAAGAGACGTCGCAGAACAGAGTCAATTTGTGGAAACAGGTATTACTAGGCAGATCAGAAGTCACCCGTGTCCTTCAGCGACGCAAGTACATCAACCCATTGGTCATCACTTAGGCTAAGCAGCGGCAGCGAAGGCGTGTAGATCCCAGCCTTGCTCCACGATCGAATGCACTGACCCATAGCCACTATCTCCCTCCCCAACCGATTTCTCAACGGCGCCATCATAAGCCCTGCGCTGCTAAACGTCCTCTCACTCTCTGCAGACGACGATGGGATACTGAGCATATCAACAGCCATGGTAGACAGCCGCGGGTACCGATAGGCATTGGTCTTCCACCAGTCAATTGGTCTGCTCCTGTAGTACTGACTGTTGACGATATCCTCGGCGCAGTACCTGGAATATTCATCATCAATCGCTGCCGCCGTGGTCGTCTGTTTCGCTTTGCGTGTGGTCTTGCGGAGGTTGGAAGCGGTGGCAGGTGAAGTCGTGGCAAATGCCGAGCTGGCGGCACTCCTGGCAAGCCTGCGCTCGATGTAATCCATTGAGGCCTCATCAGTTGTAGCGAGGACCTCGTTATCAACGTCGCGTTGACTGTAGCTGTTCTCCCAGATCTGCAATAGCTTCTCTTCGTAGTCGGCTCGCCAACCCCGCGCCTTGCGAGTAGGAACTCGAGACCACAATTGGTCGAGGAGACGCCACTTCTTCGCAGGGTTAAAGACAACGGCGCCTACATATGCGGCACTGGTCAGAAGGGCATAGTACTTATGAAGCTTCTTCCACCCGAGCTTGATGAAAACCTTGAACAATTTACGAGTTCTGTTATCAAGTCCCGCGTAAATGGCAACCTCGACGTCTTTCCTCCTCTTGCTCACCGGATCCTCAACTTCTTCGTAGATTGTACCTTCGATAGCACTTTCGAGGTGGTCAAGGAGCATCTCGAAGACAGGGAAGTACTCGTCGAAGCTACCACAAGTCGATCTCACGCCGGGAACACCGCTGCCCTGAAGCTGCTTAGTGGCGACCTCGAAAGGCTTCAGAAGCTTGACCAGCATCTCGATAATCTTCCAGTCGTACCCACTTAGCCGATACTGTAGAACTGCGGGCTTGGCATTCTCACAGGCGCCCTTAGCTTCCCAGCGGTTCTGAACGTCATTGAAGAATGTGTTAAGTGCTAGGCGGAGACGAAGGGCCCTTTCCATCATACGCATGTCCGAGTCCCATCGAGTGGCGTTGTTAAAGACCCAGTGGAGTGTTAATTCCTTGCCAGATTCCTTGCGTTGAGACTGAAGAAACTGCTCATACAGTTGTGGACTCGCTCGTAGCTGAAGGCCGATGTTGTGCAGCATTCCCGGGGCGCCGTTCTGGCTGTACTCCCTGAACGTGGTGCTGTTGATCTCTTCCGGAGCCGGGTGGGACGACGTGAAGTTTTCATCAGGGCTACTGACAGCAACGTCAGGCTGTATCTCTTCGTCCTCGTCGTCTTCCATCTCTCCATCCAGTGTCTCGTTGATAGCTTGATCAACCCGTTCCTCATCGTCGTCCTGATCGTCGCCATCGGCTGCGACAATTGCAGCCAAGTTGTCCCGCTTGGAACCGTACAGCAGTGCCCGCACGCAGAGGTTGACGATGTGGCAAGCGCAGCGAATCCGTCGCTCTTCAGGAGAGAAGCTGTATTCGAATGCAAGGTCCCTAATACACGTGTTGTTGTTGGCTGCATTGTCGAGAGTGAAGTACCCAACCTTGTCAGGATCATTGATTTGCCAGAATGCAAGAGTATCCGCCACCTCGTCGGCAAGCGATGCGCCGGTGTGTCGCCCGGTGAGAGGTCGAAGCCCAAGGAGGATTCGGTGCTGGACGAAGTCGCGATCGACGAATTGAGCATTGATTCCAAGGAACGAGACGAATGATTTTGACGTCCAGCCGTCGAAGGAGAAATGGATTTGGGATCGAGCACTGCGCAATACTTCAGTGACCGGCCCAACGGCGCCTCTATACTCAGATTCGAGCATGCGAAGAAGAGTCTTCGCAGAGGGAATATGGGCCTTATCAAGGAGTGGGTTGCCGTAAAGCAGGATCCGCTCGAACCGCTCAGTATTGACTATCTCGAACGGCAAGTTGTGGTACGTAATCCAGTCGAGAAGAAGAACTCGGAGACCCTTGGCGTTGAATTGTCCACGTAGGTTGCTGAGGAGGAACTGATCGTTAGGGTTATTGAAGTCGGCGTTGAGGAAATGAGTGATAGTCTGGTTATGCAAAAATGAGCCTCCCCCGCGACGGGTAGCTTCGTTCGGGCCCTTTTAAATCAGCATGTCAACCGGCCGCGGACCAGGGGACATACCAAAATCCCGTGGGCTGCGCGAAGGTGTTTCTTGACAGAGGCCCCTGTCGAGCAGACGAAGCAGAAATCCGACTTCTTCTTAAAACCTCGCGCGAAGCAGTCTGCGCAAATCCACTTCAACTTATTGCCCTGTCGACAGGTGGAATGGTCTTCAACGCGGTACCCATATTCCTGCCACCACGCCCTGGTGTCTTGGCCGCCAGTATAGCGCTCGAATCCTGGCCATTTCATCCACTCTTGGCGGCCCCAAAGTGTCCAATCGACCTTGATAAAGTCGGCGGCGGTCCCGCGAGGACGAGGCGATGGTGTCGCTGGCAACGACGTTGCTGGCGACGAGACAGCCGGCGAAGACGAAAAGAACTCAATGCGCTCTATAGCCCCTGGCTGATCGGAGAATGGGCTGTTTGAAGAGAATGTTTCGGAGGACATCGTGACACAGTTAGCTAGACGTGAAGGTCGGTCGTACGGGTCGAGTGAGCTGAATGATGTTGTTGGAAGCCATTGAGGCTGCGTGCGGAGGGTCAAGTAATATCCATCCATCGCTGCACAGGTGTGTAAGGCCAATTACACGCGTGTATCACGCGCATTTTGTCGTCAACGCGAAATTCGCGAGTCGCCAGTGCCGTTGAACTTGCCGAGTCTTGTAAGAATGAATGAGCCATTGACCACCAGTGCGAGTGACGACATGGCGCGTCCCAATCCGAAGCAATCGCGCGTGAAGACGCCAGCGTAGCGAAGGAGTCAACCTTCGTTCCAGCCATTGGCGGAGGGGGGTTCTTCCAAGTGTTGATCTACTAAACCTCCCCGCGCTTCGCAACCAACCAATTCACAGGTCTCGTTGGTCAGGTCCACAGACCCCAGGCTAAAGGCAAGCTTCCGGTGGCCAGGTTCCATATATTCCCTGTCCCTCTTGGTTCCAAGGCCCCTATTGGCTCACGCCACTGCGCATACGCCTCAAAGAGTCTCATCCCCTCGTTGTTCAGTCTCTGCCCGTATCGGCTTTCACGTTTGGTCTCATTTTAATTTGGCGTCAATTGAGAACGGATTCTTGAGCTCTTCGTAAACTGGAACACGTGAGGCAGAACGGTGGGCACTTGAAGTTGATGTTCTAAGTGAAAGCACTACGAGGGTCCTGCGAAGTCGCTGGTACTTCAGTTCACGGGTACGGCTTGGTTTGTTTGCAGGTCCCCGAGACAAAAGAGGAACGATTGGATAAACAAAGGAAGACCATGAGTCCCATACATGTCAATATATGAAGTCCAAGTCTGAAATATTCATCTGATCATGCCAAGATTGGCAATAATAGAAAGCTCTCGGTGAGAGAATCTAGAGGCACTAATTTTTAGTTGCATTCATTTGATTCTGCTGAAAAATCGGCGTATGTTTGGGATATTTCGGCCTTGCGTGCGCCGCCATGTTACTGGTGTCGACCTACCCTATACAAATGCGTTAGAGACTACTGCAGCTCTGGCCTCCGTAATAATGGTAGTGCCAGTACCTCCTAACTTTGCAAGTTGGAATTTGCAGCCAAGATAACTCGCACTTCAACATCTCCCCCAAATCGTATATTCTTCATAGAAATGGACTAGATGCCTCATTCTACGCCACAAATGGATTGTCTTCGAACTTTTATGACACATTCAATTATGGGTTGTTGTCGGGATGATGAGTGAAGTTGCAAGGTACCTATGGCGCCATAGAACTCTCGGGGAGGATGGACGTACTCACTAACCCATCTTAGCAACAAGACAGATTCGTGGCGAACGATGCAGCGTACTGGGGTCGCCACGTAAGATCGCGCCAGTAGATTCTTAACGCGTCGATCAATTACGCTAAAATTTCTGCAATCGGGAGCACTGTTCGACCGAATCGATCGAATGCTTAGCGCCGTTCGATTCGATGTCGAATGAAATGTGGCATGTTCGATTCGCATGTCGAATGGGGTGCGCCCATTTGATTCGATGCGAATCGAACGCCAAGAAATTCGATTCGACATTCGTAAGACTTGGCATCGAATGAATCTATCGATTCGATTCCCGTTCGTAAGATGTCCAACCCTGTGGATATCCATTGACTTATATGAACCTCGTCACTAACACGCCTGATATAGGAGCAATATCTTCTTCAAACTCGACTCCAGAAGATGCCCTACAAGTACATTGCGGCACATCTCAAGAAGACGGAGCTTGCATGCCGAGTTCACTATCATCAGCTCTCACATGGCAGCAACCTACGCAAGCGTGCTGCCTCGTGCTCGTTTGCTGGCACCAACGATCACTCCCCGGCCATGGCTCCCACAGCTCCTAGCCCAGCCCACGAAAGGGTGTCTCGCTCATCCTCGCTACCGGGAAGTTCGGCCAGCTACAGACCGCCGCCTCCAAACAACGCCAACTGCATCCAGCTCCCCAGCATCGTGACGTCTGAAGAGGTGCCAAGGCTGCCCGCCATTCTCCCCAAGCCTTCTTCCATGTCTCTTCCTCCTCACACCGCTTCTTCCCAGACGTATGCCTCGCCGGCCGCGGATAACCACGTCCCTATCCATCCTCCGGTTCCCTTCCACCGTGGCCCTCACACTCATCACCGGACCACTCCTCTTCGCCTCGACTGCTCGGGTCTTCCCCCGCCGACGATGCCCGCTCACAACGCTGCCCACGTCGACCTCTCCCGCCTGCACTCCATCTACGCAGCCCACCGCAACTCGTTCTGGACGGCCATTGCCAACGAGTACGGACCCACCGTCTCGCCGACCACTCTCGAGCAGGCCTGGAAGACGGGCATGTGCTGCAGCCAGACTGCGGCCGTCACGCCCATCTCGAGCCCTGGTAACGGCGAGAGGGAGCAGCAGCATCAGAGCAAGGGTAAGGACAAGACGCGCATCTCGTCGATCTTGGGCATCGACGCTGATCCCCGGACTGCTCGCGATAGAGACATCGTGAGGAGGATGGAGGAGGAGCGCTTCAGCGTGATGCAGCCCGCCCACTAAGCTCACTTGACCCGTCGCCTTTCTCCCGTGTACTATATACGTCTGCTTTCTCATTGCATCTATTCTCTCATTCTCATCCTGTCGACCTTGGACCTGGCAGGTCTCCTTTTTGGGAAGTCAACATGAATTGCCCGCAACGAATTGCTACGCTTAGGAACTAGTAAAATGTAATTGAGAACAGCAGCGCGTACAACCCTAGCTTCTACTTCGGAACGCCGCTCTTCCCAAGCGTCGCCGGCCCGCGGAATCCCCCTACAGGTGTGAGCAGCCAGCCTCAGCTTGCAATGGCCTCAACATCGTCAGATATGAGCTGGCTGAATCTCGGTGACCGGCCGCGAGTGTGAAGTTCTTTTCGACCACAAACTTGGTGGAGCCGTGGATACCCGCAACAACTGCATGGCACGGTTCAAGATGAAGTTTCGACAAAATCTCTACGCGCACATACAAACACGGCACTCCCTCGCACCCTCCCTGGGACCTAGATCCCCGGAGGAGAGATATTTCTCTTTCATAGTCTCTTGACAACCACCGCATGACTCGGCGTCGGCATCTTAGTCTCGACCTAATCTGTCTCATATTCCTTTTTTTTTTTTTTACTTGTTGCTGTGCATTCTAGACACGGACCCGGGACTGGTCATTTTCTCGATCGATCGTTGTGTTCTTATGATACCACCATCTCCTGTGGTATGTAATAAGCTAGAAGCACAGGTGGAGGAGGCTGAAGCGGGGGAGAAAAGACAGGGTGGTGTTGTAGCAGAGGACGACAGGGGGCGGTTGCTAGCCGAGGTTGAGGGGCAGCAACTGGTTTTGTATGTACCATTGTATGTGGTGGAGAGTAGTCGAAGCAGGGGCCGCAAGGCCAGAACTTCAATCAAACGATGTAAAAGTCATGGGATGTGTGAGGTGTTTGGATTGTGAAGTGATTTGATAGACCTTTTGTTTGTTTGTTTGTTTGTTAGTGACGAGGTGTTATTCCCTGTGGATCACCTTTGGGTATCTTATACTAAGGTAATCTGTATAGTACGGTACCTAAACGGCTGGTCCTGATTCATAACTGTCTCGGACGTTGTGCCATTGAGGCGAGCGCAGTGTTAAGGCCCTTTCAAATCGGCACTTTATCAAGCCCAGGACCAGGGGACTTACCAGAATCCCGTGGGCTTCGCGAAAGTGTTTCTTTGTTGGAGATCACAAGTGTGAGGCGACCAAGTCGGTGTGGAAGAAGGTGGAACATTCCACAAGAGATCGTGCCGGTATATAAACAGTGGTTCCCCTACTGCATATTTAGGATGAATTAAGCAACACGAATCTTCTCATTTCAACATTCTTGACAGAGACTCCTGTCGAGCAGACAAACCAGAAGTCTGACTTCTTCTTAAAGTCTCGGGCGAAGCAGTCCGCGCAGATCCACTTCAACTTATTGCCCTGCCGCAAGGAGGAATGGTCCTCAACGCGGTACCCATATTGCTGCCACCAAGCCCTCGTGTCTTGGCCGCCGGTATAGCGCTCGAATCCAGGCCACTTCGCCCACTCTTGGTGGCCCCAGAGTGTCCAATCGACCTTAATAAAGTCGGCGGCAGTCCCGCGAGGACGGGGCGATGGCGTCGTTGGCAAGGAGGTTCCTGGAGACGAAACAGGTGGCGACGACGAGAACTCAACGGGCTCAATCGCGCCTGGCTGATTCGAGGGGGAAGGGCTGGAAGAGAATGTTTCGAAGGACATCGTGACGCAGTTAGATAGTCGAGCAGATCGGTGGCGCGGATCGAGCGAGCTTATCGAGGGTATTGGAAGCCATCGAGGCTTCGTCGCCGAGGTTCAACTTATACCCATCCATCGCTGCGCAGGCAAGTGAGGCCAATAACATGCGCAAAGGCAACGCGAAAATCGCCAGGTTGCCAGTGCCATTGAATTTACTAAGTCTTGTATGAATGAATGAAGCGTCCACCAGCAGTGCGAATGACGACCTGGCGCGTCCAATCCAAGGGTGTCGCGCGTGAAGACGCCCTTTTGTTCCAACAATTGGTGCTGGGAGATTCTGCAGGTGTTGGTGCAGCATAACCCCATGTGCTCGGCAACCAGTCAATTCAGAGGTCTCGACGCTCGAGTCCCCAGACTCTGACAGCCCGGTCCCATATATTCCCTGTTCCTCTTGCTTCAAGGGCTCCGATTGGCTCATGTCACTGTGCCCAGACTATTAAGGCACATCACGAGGAGCTGGAGCTTTTTGAGGCAATTATTATAACATCAGATTGGATACCGCGCTTTATCAAAGAAAACTGGAAACGTTTCTCGTCCCTTCGTTGCTCAATCCCTCCGCCCACGCCGGCGTCGGGTTCTTCTCGTTCCGTTCTGGCGTCGACTCAGAATGTGGTCTTGTGCTCTTCGTGGTGCACGTGAGGCGCAACGGTGAGGACGTGATGTTAACGCTATAAGTGATCGCACCTGCGGGAAGATTACGAAGTCACTGGTACATCGGTTCAAGGGTAAGCTGGGTTTGGCCGCAGGTCCCTCTGACAAAAGAGGTGAATGAATATGGGAAGACGATGAATACTGTATTATACTGGACGGATACAATTCAGGATGTGGGATGGATATGAGAGACTCCAAGCCCGAAATATTCGTCTGATCATACCAAAACTGGCACTAATAGGAAGCTCTCGGCGAGAGAAATCTAGAAGGACTAGTTTTTGTTTGCATTCCTTCATTCTACAGAAAAACCGGCATGTGTTTGGTATTTTCCCGTGGCTCGTATGCGAGCGTGTTCGGAGGCGCGCCTACCCTATACCACGGGGTTAGAGGATACCAGGGTTCTCACCACACACTTCCCTTACATCATCACTCCTCAGCCACGGCTGTGGAGTGTGCCCACACCACACCCACCACACTAACATAAGCACGATCAACACCAACCTCGCGATGGCCGCTGTGCCAGTCACACTTGACCCATTCGATCTCGGGTTGCGAACTGCTGCTGAGATGTCTGACTGCTCACACCGAGTTGTATAATAAACCACCAACGCCCAGGACTTGGTGCACGGTTAACATCGCATCTTAAAGGCCCTACCCTTCTTCTCCCACAATTGATTCAAACCATTAAATTTATCTCTATTTTCGTGATGACTAGACGTCTAACACCTTGTGGCAATGACGGGGTTGAGGTGGATATAAAGGTCCCGAATTACAGTGTTGGAGAGTTTCAGCTGTCTTCGGCCATCCGACAGTCTCAAGGGTCGAGTTCTTCTGTCGTCGAAGAGCCCCCTAAGTTTCAGCAGAGTCGAGGTACGTCTCGAAGGTAAAGCAAGAAATTCCGTCTACATCCTCACAGGTGCCGCTTTGCTCGAGTTGCGCTAATAATATCACAGGCATGCAGTCAACAGTAACATTTTCCCGCAATATGACTCGGCATGTAGCGTCTCGGAGGGTTAGTTTGGTCGCCTAACTCTGCATCTCGCCATATCTAGATCTCCCCTATACTGACAACCCGCAGTTACTGGATATGATCTACCTTCCTTCCCTAGCAGAGGATATCAGAGTGGAGCGGAACGGTTTAGAGCACACCTATCGCATCCCTTTCTTCTTCATCATTCCGGACAGCACTCATCTTTCCGATCATGAACTTCCTGCCTCATGCTAGACACCTCCGCCCTCTACTAGCAGCCTATTCTTCCACACCAATACCTGGAACACAATGGCTGTCCCCATGATGCGTGCAGCTAGCCGTATCCTAGGGATGCCTGGCTTGCCAGGCATCTACTGAGCAGTTAGCCGTCATATAAGACAATCTGCTCAGCTTATCCATAGACAAGACATCTTACTTTCTACACATAACCTGACCCCCATGGTCCACATGACATACGCATCACCCTAATGTCGCTATCCTATATACCCTTCGGGCTATTGTCACGTACAGTCCACAAGAAGTCGCTACAGGTCAGCATATTACAGCTGTCATTTCTAACCTTATTGAGGTTCTTCCATATAATCACGCCCCACCTCCGGTCAACATCCAAGGCTATCCTGGAGAGCTTACCCTCAAGGTAGAACAGCCTATTTGGAAGTCTATGCTTGGCGAACGGTTGGGTCACGTCACTGTTACTGCAGAGGAGCCTTCACCACTCATATATGTATCCGGTCCATTGGGAGCTTCGACCGACTGCGTTGTTAACATATCCATTCAAGGGAGCGTGATCGATCCAGACCGCCTACGCACTATGACCATTGAGGTTCATACCACAATCCACTCAAAGACTTACTACTCGTCTAAGAGGATGCCCTGTATGCCAAGCAGACATTTGCTAACTGAGCAGGGGCCATACTTGTACGAGACTGTGGTGAACCTAGAAGTTCAAAAGCTTCGCGACTTCCAGTGGACATTGTCAATTCCGGAGGAGGACAGCTCTGTACCTGATGACAAATGCATAGACAGCGCGCCTCCGACCTATGAGGCGAACGACACCACACAGCGAGGCTCCGACGCGTCACGCATCAGTGATCGATTGAAATCCCCTCGGATCAGTTGGCCCTGGGCCGCCTCCCGCTCACTTGAAAAGCAAGAGGTGACCTGGCAGACGGTGATCCGAATACCCATACGCCCTTCACATCGATTGTACCCTAGCTTCTGCAGTCAACTTATAGCTCGGTCTTATTCCATTAATCTTCGGATCTGTTTCGGCGGCGCTTACATCAGGAAGATGGACCTCGAAGTCCCACTGCAAGTGGCCTATCCACGTATATCCAAATCTGCCTCGCAACCAGAGGACGGTAATCTGGAAAGGTTGATGGAAGAAGACGGGGTATGCCTTTCAGAGAGCGGCATCATCCTCTCACCCAATCACGTAGGTTCACTAGCTGCTGCATGATCTTTGTCAATGCTAACATGCGGAAGATTCTACTGTCATATGATGAGCTCACCCGGTAGGATCCCGGACGGTTATTGTCATTCCAGTGACTATTACTACGTCGAGGTTGTGTCACTACTGGCAGCAGGTCGGCCGATGGAGATCCTAGCACGTGGGTCAGATATTAAATTTGATCGGGGGCATGTTGAATCTGGGGTCTTTATATATTCAATTCTCATTTTGGCAGATTAAACCCCAAGAATGCTGCTTCACGCCAAACAAATGGACTTCAATAAGCGCGCAAGTCCACGACATCATAATACATACAAGAGAACAACAAGAAGAATGACCACCAGTCATACATCCTACTAGTCCCTATCCATCTCACCAATCAAGCTCTCCAGCTCCCAAACACAATCGAGAAAATTAACTCCAGACGCCTCAAGCTTTATGCGCAACCCGCCATCCGCGTTTTCGATCCAAGGTGATTAATGCCGAGAGGTAAGCATTAGTCTCACTCCGAGGGCCGATACCCCGTCTCCTCGCCCTCCCACGAGAACGTTCTCTACCGCCCTTTATTATGCATCGGCGAAGGCGAGTCCCCCGGGGCCGGAGAGGCAGACAGCTCAGTTGGTTTCTGCTTTGGTGTTTGCGGCGGAGGGGGAGTTGTGAGGTGCGGAGAGTTAGGGTCGCTGCGCTCGTTAGCAAATATCCCAGCGGTTTGAATTGGGGGAGAGGAACCTTACTAGTGTGTGTTCGGGCTGTTCCTGTCTTGCGACATCATTCTAGCACCCTGCGGGAAGTTGTAGCCAGGCGTAAACTGCGGGCTGATGGGAGGAATTTGACCGGAGTTAGCCATGGGAGTCGGTTGCTTGTTCGCCCAGATACCCGCAGCCGCAGCATTCGGCGAGCCGAACTGAGCTTCAACAAAAGGTGGTCCGCCCTTGGGGTAGATAGGAACGGTGCTGTGGAAGCTCAAGTTGTGATATGCCTTGTCGAAGCCACCACGTCTGCCACAGAGGTAGATGGCTCCGACAGCGGGAATGAGGACGGCCACGCTACCAATTACAATGCCTGCAATTGCGCCGGGGCTGAGACCGTGGCCGTGGCTGCGGTGATCGTCGCCATGGATTGAGGGGCCGCCGGTTGAGTCGGGGGTTGCAGATGTAGTTGAAGTCAGGAATCCTTCTTCGGTTGGGAAGGGTTCGCCGGGGGTTAATTGGTACTCCACATACTCTGCCTTTTCGAGCCAGGCATTAAGTGTCTGATTCTTCGACTACACTTGTTATCAGGAGGGTGTATGAGAGTTTAAATGGTTAGACATACGGAATTTACAACACCCATCATGTGGTATTTGACACATGATCCAGGAGCACCACAGTAGTAGAAGATTGGTTCGGTGTTATTGACTCTCACGCGGAATCGAGGAGCCTAGTTGACTCAGTATTGTGTATTCAGGGCATTAGAGATCTCAGTCACTCACATCGTCGGTGATAGCCTTGACGGGCTGCCGGCCGCTTGAGAAGCCTTGTCTATCTGTCTGAACATACTCATATGGGATGCATGGATTCTCAAACTCTCCTCGAATCACCCAGTGCGCATCGGGATAGAACCGATATTCAATAATATCTCCAATATCAGCTTCAGTCTCACCAGGAGTAAACTTATTCCCAGCCTATATTATAAGTCAGTGTAAGTCGAGGATGTTAATACGCGAGTCTACTAACAGCTCCAACGTTGATAGTATGCGTTGTAACTCCTGTTCCAGTAGCAGTAGTCGTAGCTGATTCCTCCAGTGTCGATGAGGGCGTCTCAGTCGCCGCCTCTCCCACAGCCTGGGTGGTCGTCTGAGCCCAAGATCCCACGAGGAGGGCAGATAGTGCCAGAAGGTGTTTCAGCAACATTGTCCCAGGCTCTCTCATTCCTGACACGACACAACTTTCGCAAACAAGGGGCGCTCACTTAAGATAAAACAAAGGGGAAGTCCAAGGGGGAAACAACCGGAGGGAGGAAAAGGGGTGTAAGAGCAGAGTAAGTAATGGGTCTTCTTATGGCTCAATCCTTGTGGCAACGGGACACAAAGAAGGAAGTGTGCGGGGTGGCAGCCACCGAAGACACCCTGACGCTTCGGGGCTGAGAGCAGGCCGCAGCAGGGACTGCGTGCGTGGACACTTGGGGGCACTGCTTGCAGCCGGAAGTGTGCCATCCAATACAGCCCGTCAAGCGAACCTCCAAACAGCATGCGGCAGACCTCTGCCGACCACAAAGAAGCTTAAAGGTGGCCTCGTCCGTTCGCTACCCTCCGCCGGGAAGCGGCGGAACCTTGGCAATGCGGGTGATGATCGAGGCAAGCTATCAGAGATGTCTGTTACAGGCTTGGAGATGTGTTCTAGACCCAATCAGGACCGCGCGGGTCCGCTGCTGGTCCGCAGTACTTGCTGTAGTACTAATGTCTAGGTATCAAGATTAGTAGGGGGACACTTCTGTGTAAGTGGCGGGGCTTGGGCTGCATGAAAACCTGTCAGGGAGTTTTGCAACAGTGGCCCTATCGTCCTCCGTAAACGGGCCGCGTTCCGATTGAACATCCTGTACTTGAGTAGCCTGGCGCAAGTTGTCGTCCTGAGAGCAATTGTCAGGCTTCTCTGACGGCCAGTATCGACCTTGCCCATGAGGGCCATTACGGTTGCCAACCTTTCCACCACGAGGGGTCACTTTTGACGCTCACCCCTTGGGACCATTCTGGACTTTCGCCCCTGGGGGTGATCATGTCTCTCGACCTCAGTGTCTGCTATGGGCCTTCACCCCCAGGGGCAGCGGTCTAACCTTGCTGCTCCGACCTAACCCTATAACCTAACACTGGTTGCGACCTGTCACATGCCGTGCGAACGACCTCCATGGACCGTTCTAGACCCTGATGGGCAGAACACTATTTCCGATAGAATTTCGTGGATAGGAAATGGCAGTCCACCACCACCTTCCGACAGCATCTGCCCGATGCAATAGAACATAAAGCGGCCCCGCGTCACAGAAAAGCCAAGAGACGGTCTCAATGCTATCTAGGGGGGTGAGAAAATTCCATAGCTCCATGACAGGCTTCACCGGGAGGATCAGCTCTCCAACCCCCCTCACTGCCCCGAATGACTTGGAACACGCTTTTCCAGCGGCCACTTGAAATATCAACTATCGGGTGAGTAAATTCTCTCATGTCTCTTGATTTGATGCTCAAACTTACAAATCTAAATGCTGGAAAATTTCCGCGCAAGATGATATGATTCCAATCGCTCCAAGCAGCCACATGCTCCGGATTCGGCATCTAGACATCTAGCTTTAGGCCTGCCCAATTAGATATCTGATTGCCTTTCGTTCCACGGTCCGTGCGAGCTGCACCACAGACCCTCGCGCCTCCTAATTCACCAGGATCGCTGCGCCGCCTTTACGCCACAAATGCTTTACGGCAGCCACTTTTTACGGTCGCACATTACCACATGGGTGACATAACCCTTTTGGGAAGCCTCAACCATGTGGAAATACTTAGTAATTTTGTGGCCCCTTGCAAGACTACAGTACCGCACACTATCCGGAAGGTATCTCTTCATTTAGATGGCATCTCCACCAGGGAATATGTCGTGATAATTCCTGGCGACGCGTCACAATTCTTCCACTCACACATCCACACCAGCATCAATACCCAGCCCATCGCCCCCCATAGCTATTATAGGCTATCCCCATCCATTCCCTAAGTAACCTCGGGTCTATCCATCTTGAGATTGTGCGACTGACCTTGTCTTGTACGTAGATATGCCCGATCACGTCCTATCGCAGACATGTCCCGATGTTCCGAAGACCGTGGCCCCTAAATCGTACCAAAGGAGCCACGATTTCATCCGCGATAGCCACCCAGGGTCGAATCTGTGTCCATATTGCGGGAGACGTTGGCCCACGAGTATCTCCATCCTCGACAGCTCGCCAGTCCCGTTTCGAGACGTTGAGACAGCTTCCACCTCCTCCACTATACAGTCTATCGACCTAACAGCCTCTGATCGTTCCACGCCCTCACAGACGATCTTCACCGGCTCTGGAGACGGCCCTGGCCGTATCCTCGCAGCATCGCGGCCCTCCGCCATGTATCGAGATGCCAAACTTACCCAGAGTCGGATCGCGAGGGGCATGAGGGCGAGCTCGTCGCAACTCAGTGAGGCTGTGGCTAAACAGAGCCAAAACAAGAGCAGACGGAAGATCTCGATGCGTCTCACTGTCTTCCTCGCGAGGCCTGACCCATGGGAAATACTAGACGAAGATGAGGAGCCCCAGTGGTCTTTGGCTAGAGAGCTGCTGAAGGTCGCTTTGCGCCCCTTCGTCGACGAGGAACCATCTTTACCTGTCCACTTCTGGTTCGACAGCATCTTCTTCCCTCAGTTCAAGGACAAGCCTGCCCTCTCTTCTGTTCTTCAGTTCGACAAGAGACTCGTTCAGAACGCCCATATTAAAGAGGGTATCACGGAGCTGAGCGACCTCGACTGGGAGAGACAGACAGTCGCAGAGCTTTTCGGCGAGGACTGCCCTTTTCGTTTCAGTAAAACAGAGGGCAGATATCTCCTTTTCCTTGTTTTCTATGAGCCATTGCCTCCTCGACCACAAGTCCCGGCCCCTCGTCATATCAAGACGCCGAGGTCAGCCGTAAAGCCGTTCAAAAAGGAGAAGGGAATCAAGAAAGAGTTAGTCAAGACCGAGGCGAAGGTACAGCCAGCCTTGTTAATCGGGAGCGAGTTCAACTCGCCCTCCTTGAGCCCCTCTCTGAGCCCAGTTCTACCTCCTTCGAGAGCTAGCGCACAAGACCAGATCGAGGTTATTACTAGCGACGTGGACGAGACCCGCGCGGGTCAGAAACGAGCTCGAGACTCTATAAGCTCAGCACTCTCAGTAGAGGCAGAGGATAAGGAGCTCTCGGCTGGCCCTGCCTTCACTGCCCATGGTCCCGCTGCTGGAACCCGAGGAGTTGATACGAGGAGGCCAAGTAGTCGGCATCCTCGTAAACAGACGAGGAAATAGTAGTTACTCTAGCTCAAGGTGACCCAGGTCCCCCATCAGCTCGTCCACACTATTGATAATATCGCCAGGTAGCTCAGTTCCGGAGAGGCTATTGTTAATAGGCTTAAGGTAGTTCTGCTCGAGGAGCCGAAGCTAAAGCATTGTCAGCTAGCTTTTGAGTGCGATGGAGTACTTTTTTACGTACGAATCTCTCTTGCCCTCCAACTGGACTCTCTGGGATGCTCAGCACCGGACTTGCCCCGCAGTCGAGATGAACCTGAATCTTGTCTCTAAGTCGTAAGTAGATCGCGAGGTGTGGTCGCTTATGATCAAGCTCCCCATCTAGCTGACCACCGAACTGAAAATCCCGGAGCTGTTGATCACACCAGTCCGTTGTTATTGGGTCAAGAAGATCGTCTATATCGATAGAATCGACAGCGGCCATCATCTGGGCAAGCCCATCTCGAGCCGCAGGCCCTAGATGGACTGCCCAGTTCTCCACTTCGCTTGTATTATACAAATCCATCGGGATCCCGGCGACGAGATGCTCCCTATTCTTCTGTGGTCGGATGCGATGGCCGTTCCACATCTCCGTGAAGTCCGCAACCTCTTGACGGATCATGGGTCCATAGAGAGCATACACCGCGATCTGGTGAGCAAGACGGTTTGGTTGGAAGAGGCCGCTGTCAATTAGTTCGTGTGAGAACGCGATCCAGCGCTGACTGACACCTTTAAGTAGCTTTTCCCACCAAGACTCGATCCGTTGGTTCGATGTGCTTGGGCCCCAGATATGACAGGAGCTCAGTCTCGCTCCCTGCCTGTGGACTCGTTGGTCGTTATCCTCGGTGGTATACCGAAACTCTGTCTGATCAAGGTCTGCGAGAATCGCCTGGGCTCCGGCCCAAAGAGGAGTCTCGATACCATGATCCGAGCGGGTGAAAAGGGGGCGGACCCCTGAGTACGACACAGTTCGTAGAAACTGTTTGAGTGAACTCAGCGCAGTCATGTTCCCCCTGCCGACATATATCCAGATGATGGCTCTCGAGTACGTGTCGATACAGGCGTAGATAGAGAAGCCGAAGTTCTTGAGCTTCTCGTACCCATCGAGAGACCACATGAAGTTAGGCCCAGGAACCTGGAAGTTCTTCCGGTGCTTCCAATCAGCAAGGCGTCTTTGTTCGGCCCGCTTCTTCCACTCTGGGTTCGTTTGGTACTCGCGATATAAGGTATTCTGGCCGACAAGGACGCCGGCACGGATGCGGACGTAATGGTATAGATACCCCCTGCCAAATCCTCTGATGCTTGAAGACTGACGGTCGTCTTGGAAGAGGAACTCTCTTGCTTTTTGAATAGCCTCCTGTCGTTCAGCCAGATCTCGGAAGCGCCGCTTCATGCCATGCTTCAGACGATACTCCTGTACAGTCCGCTCGGAGATCTCGATGCCGCGTCGCTTGAGATCACGGACGATGGAAGTGTCGCTATATCCGTATCGGTAGAAGTAGCCTTTGATCAGCTCGACGAAGGTGTTGGTATCAATCTTTGAGTGAAGGGGGGAGTACTCCTGGGCACCCCATTCCGCTATCCTCCTTTTTAGGGTTCTGACGTCGAGTACGTGCCCATCGTCGCGGAGATGGGCACATATAGTGTCAATGGATAGTCCTTCTCGCCGCTGCTCGAGGATCCAGTCCTTGACGCGCTCCAAGTCCTTACGGGGCCTCGGCATTGTGCGAGACGCAGACCAGGGGTTCGAGATCGTGGTAGAGGTCGGAGTTCATACCTCCTTCCAAGGCTTCCAGCTGCAATATCCCGCCCCCTCTGAACCGACATTATCGGAGCTTCGGCGCCGATGGAATGGCATCAGCACCACTTAGTATGGCATCAACTGTGCTACATTGAAAACAGTGCGCTATTACATCAATACTGTAGCCCCATATAAAAACGCCGAAAGCCTATGTGCGAAATAGCTCCAGTCATTTTCGCACATGGTTTTGTCACCCATGTGGTAATGTGCGACCGTAACTTTTCTAAGCCTCAACCAAAAAAAAAAGGCCACAACCGAAAAATTCTTGCGCCACGCTGATCGGGCCGCTCACCTAGGCCTTGTCGGCCCGTTCAGCGCTGAGCTCATCCGCTTAAATGTCGTACTGAGCGTGCTTAAAGGGGTAAAGTGAATATGATGAGCAGCAGCAGTGTGCTGATTGATTGTTGTCTAAAGTGTGGGGTATTCTAGCCCACAGGTTTTACTTGGAGCACGCAGCTGGATTACTAAATACAAGTACAGCTGTTTCCTGAGGCTCGTTGATTAGGCCTGGGCTGCGACATTAAACTACAACCAAACAGCACAGCACTTTAAAAGAGCACGACATCGAAAAGCCATAATGAGCCCAATCCCTTTACTGGTGCCCCTACGTAACCTGAACCCTGCCGTATATCTACCGCTCTCTTGCTTCTATACGCGTCTCCTTTTCGTCAGGGTCGCCGCTACTTTCGTCGGGGTCGCCGCTGCTACAACTATTGCCCCTGTTTGGTGGTCCGCTATGAAATCTGGCATTTCGTTATTCAGTTGCGCCGCTTTCTCTCATTTGTTCTGAAGAACACTCACTCGTTGATTCTTGTTCAGGCTGCGTGGCGATTGCAGAAGAATTGTCATCCACTGTCTTCTCTTTGCCCAAACCCCATTCATTTGCCCCTCTGGAAGGGTCCACGGTGTGTTTAGATGGCGAAGTACCTGGGCTGCTGCTGAAAGGATTTCGCCTTTTTCCTAGCTCGGTCTTTGCTGTCTGCGGAGAGGCCTCGTTCCATATCGCTGTGCCGCTGTCGAACGTTGCCTTTGATGTGAAGCCGAACTCATCCGCAAGTACGACTAGGATATCTTGTCCAGACTCGGGCTCCTCATCCAGCAACGTAGGGTTCAGCACGCCGACGATGCTGCCCCTCCCATACATCCACTTCCTGGATGCGAAGCCACCCTCCGGCGAGCTCTTCACCCAGTCAATACGGCTTTTCCATGGTTGCTGATCGTGAGGCATGTACGCTAGTATGTAGAATGTCTGGCTCCCTTTAAATGTCGGATCTTTGTCACGGGGCGGTACGAGATATGTTCTGCATCGGATGAATCCGCAGCACTTTAGCTGATTGCTGCTCAACGATCCAGGCTTAAAACGGAATGTCGTCGTGTCAACAGGTCCGTGGAAGCTAGCACGAGGCGCTACAGCTGGGAACCTGCCTCCTGCAAGCCCAAGAGACCTCATTGCGATCCTAGAATGGGGGCCGGTTAGTCCCTGTCAAATTCTCTTGGTGAGGAGACACTCAGCCCCTAGGGGGGATGGGGGATCTGCTGGAGCTTGTACACAAGACTGCTACATACGGTTGAACACACATCTGCCCACGGACCTGGGCTAACTTTGCGTACGAGTCTTCCCACATCCCAACAGCTGACTCGTCTCCGTCCTCGACTTTGCGGCGGAAATGCAGCTGGTAGGGGTGGAGCTGAACATCGAAGAAGAACCACTGGCCCTCCCACTCATCCGTTTGGGGGAAGGGGTATACGTGCATGGATAGTGGCACATCGATTCCATCAATCTCGTCGAGGAGTCCTCCATGCTCCCCCGCTCCATCATCGAAGAAGTCCGCCCTGACGAACTGCAGTCGGGCCGCACCGACCAAGTTATGACCTCGGATGAGCTGCCGATCGGCGGATGAGGTTATCTCCAACCCCTCGAGGCTTGAGAAGAATTGTACTCCCAGGGGGTTTAGAGCAGGCTGCCCTGGGCCCGTTCCCGATGCCGACGAACGAGCCATTGATTGTCCGCTGCTGGAAATCTAGCCCTTGAGAAATTCTGGGTAGAAATTGGCCTGGCAGACACTTATGCCTGCAAGAAGAGAAGGGAGTATGTCAAAATCATCTCTGGCCCTCTTGGAAGGAGAGCTCACCATATTCTTATACGCAAATGACCTCCATCCTGAGGAGAAAGAAGTTACGAAACACGTCCCGGGAGGGCGAGGGGATCCCTCTCCGCACGGTTCTTTGGTCACGAACACTACTTGGTGCTCAGGTGATGAGCTAGGGCTGTGGCGGTAGCAAATGATGCCTCTACTTGCTTGTCTCCTGGACCGTTCCCAGCCTCATTTGACAACCGACAAGACTTGTGATGGCGCCACGTGAGACAAAGGCTCCTGCCTCTAATGTCACCAAGGTTCGACCGCGACGGCGTTTATCAGCGGCGTGACCCTGGGAAACGGGCGCCACGATGTCATCGCCCGTATCGGTCCCTGTCTATATTGCTTTTTTGATCCTATTCGGGCAAGCTTTACCGACGTCAGCTGGACCTCTTGCTCACAAGATGTGATCCCACGCCGAACGCCGCGCCTTGGTATCTTGTATGTCATCCGTCAGGCTGGGTACCACCGATCTGGACATCCTCTTGGTGGGTATCCATGCCACAGGCGGACAGGTCTCGATTTTGAAGCGGGCCGACCCGAATTGCAGCTGTGCATTGACCCTTCACTCGTGCCTCTGTTGTTCTCTCATGGCCCGTTCCTTCGATGATAAAACACGTCATTTCTTCTCTTTAACCCTTATATCGGTCAAGGATGGTGCCTTCTCGTTTGGCTATTTATTTATTTATTTAGTATACGCTATTTTACCTTTATCAAGGCCTATAGAACTCCTACTACTTTATCGGATAGGGAAAAACCGTATGCCTAAACATTGGATGAAAACCCTACCCCTTCCTTCTATTTCTACCACTCTATGTACCCATAAGGTCACTGTAGAGCATACAATGCAACTTCGAGTCTGTAACTGGTAACAACACCTCAAGCTATTCCTCGCCATTAACACCTCAACCTTCTAGTCTTCCAACCTTCCTATTTTCTCTGGGTAGAGGGGGGGTTACCTATTTATAAGCGCAGGAATGCGCTGTAGTTAGCCTCTTATAGTGGGTTGGCCAGTCCACTTCCTAAAGGCAAGCTAGGGACCAATTAGCTTGCTACCTTAGGCCCGGTTAGCGAGTCGGATCCTCGGGTTCAATCCCTGTACAGGCTGACTTTTCTGCTAGGGGACGAGGCTAGCAGTCACAGCACAATTACAAGGATTGTGCCCTGGGCTGGATTCGAACCAACAACCTCTTGAAAAAAGGTCCCAAGCTCTTAACCACTGAGCCCCAGGGTCTCGTTTGGCTATTATTATTTCCTCTAGACGCACCGGTCCGTGCCGTTCCCACTTACACCATGCCTCGACCAGAACCAATCAAGGTTCCGCTTGAAGAGATCCGCCGAACGCTGGAAGATCTAGACCGCCAACGCGATCGAGACCGGTTTCGATGTGTCCCCGAAGCCACCCGGCCACGAGACGAGGGAGGTAGAGAGCTGGTGGACGAGGCGACCCTACAGGCTCTCCGCGAAGCCCCACAGGAGCCGGTCCGAGTCCCGCTTGAAGAGATCCGCCGAACCATGTATGACCTGGACCGCCAGCATGCCGAAGAAAGAGCCCACCGCAAAGGAAATCGCCCGCGGAAAGTCTCAGAGCTACAACCCCGAGGCGGGAAGGTCATATTACCTCCCAAGGAGGTTGCCCGTACGTTGAGTGACCTAACCCGCTAGCACGCCGAAGAAACGACTCGTTGGAGGCGAGTAGCTCGGCCGCAGGAGGTTATGGAGTCAGAGCTCCGAAATGAGCAGCTCAGAGTACCCTTCGAGGAGATCACTCGTACAACCGACGACCTGGATCGCCAGCATGCTGAAGAAACAGGCTGTCAGAGGCAAGCAGGTCACCAGCAAGAAGCATCGGAGCCACAGACCCAAGAGGGAAAGGTCCTAGTACCTCTCCAGGAGATCTCGCGTACGTTGACCGATCTAGATCGGCAGCACGCCCAAGAAGCAGCTTGTCGGAGACAAGTAACTCGTCCTCAAAAGGACACAGAGTCACGGCTACGAAAAGGGAAGGCTTTAGTTCCCCTGGAAGAGGTCATGCGTACAATAGATGGCCTAGACCGCCAGAACGCCGAAGAAACAGCCCTTCGGAAAGAAGGGCGTCATCCACAAAGAGCCTTGGAGCCACGGCTACGAGGGGGAAAGGTCATGTTACCTCCCGAGGAGGTCACCCGTTCGTTGAGCGATGTAGACCGCCAGCATGCTTTAGAAACAACTCGTCGGAGACGAGCAGCTCGGCCGCAGGAGATCGTGGAGTCAGAGCTCCGAAATGGGAAGCTCCGAGTGCCCCTCGAGGAGGTCGCCGGCACATTAGATGGCCTCGACCGCCAGCGCGCCGAACAAACAGCCCATCGGAGACAGCATGGGAAGGCTTTATTACCCCTCGGTGAGATCGCGTGTACATTGGACCACCTTACCCGACTGCGTACCGAAGGAAGCACTCCCCGGGGAGCTGGGCCGCGTCCACAAGAGGTCACGGAGCCACATCTTCAAAGTGCGAAGCTCAGAGTACCCCTTGAGGAGATCGCCCGCACATCTGGCGATCTGGACCGCCAGCGCGCCGAAGACCAATCCAATCAGGTCCATCAGGCTTCCCAAGTGGCAGACGTTCCAGAACTTGTACGGCGACCAAACACCCCTGAGCCGGCCTTCCCTCCTCCACAGACACCGCCTTCCCGCAAACGCCACAGCCCACGGCAGGAAGGACTGCTGACTCCACCGCCCTCGGGGCCGGAACGCTCTCGGAAAAGGCCTCGGCTGCTGCAGCACGAGACTGTCCAACTCCAGCAGCGGTTCGTCGACGCGATTCTACAACAACGGGAGTCCTGCTTTCGCGCTAAGAAGGATGCATCGGTAGGAAAATCCTGGTGCAAAGAAGTCTCACCCGCCCTCCAAGTCGAGACTTCGAAGTCGTTCTACGAGGGTTTCACAGACGAATGGACGTTACCCATTTCCCACTGCGTTTTCTGCTATAGAAAATGCCCCCCAGCCAAGATTACTACTATCCAGTGGAGAACGTACTTGACCCCAGTGTTGCTGCAGGCTACGACGGCTCTTCAGAAATGCAAAAAGTGTCTCCCACAGGACGGTGACATGGGGGTCGATATTTGCCTCGAGTGCCGCGGCATTTTCGAAAACGGAAAGATGCCGAAGGCATGTTCGGTCAACAACATGGACATCGGGTGTGAGCATCGTTATCCTCGTGAACTCGATGGCCTCTCCCTGTCGAGGAGAGACTGATCGCTCTCCAGGCCCCTTTCGGCTATATCACGAAGTTCACTGTTGATAACAAAACGCCGTCAGGTGTCAGTTACCGGAAACACGTGAAGGGTCACATTGCCGTATTTCCGAACAATGTAGATGATCTAGTTGCCACGGTGCTCCCTCACCCACTTCTTCAGACGATCGAGAACATCCATGTGTCTTGGAGCGGCGCCAACAGACCCAGCCCAGCGGAAGTGGGGACGCTTCTTCAGGTGCGCAAGTCTCGAGTAACCGCTGCCCTTTTGTGGCTACAGAGGAACAATCCCCTTTACAGGGACATCGAAATCAACCTGGATGAAATACAGGGCTGGCAGTACGCGGAGGGGTCGACAGTTCCCGCCGTTCTCATGGAGCGGATGCAGAGGGAGGAACCCTCGGCGGTGGAAAAGACACAAACTGACCCAATCGTCCCGAATACCGATCGCGGATTAGAGGAGAACCGTTTCACAAGCATTGAAGAACTCCTCACTTCGCTTCGAGCAGACCCAAGCGACGACACCTCTATCTCAGTTGACAATGCGTCGATGGAACAGCCTCACCCACCACCTGAGAATGCCCATATGTCTGCTCCTGACCCAGAGAGTCCCGACCGTGACGGTGATATCCTCCACGAGACGTCCACGTCCGGCATGTTTCCTCTGGACGGGCCGGCCGCTTTCGCTGAGGTTGATAAGCTGTCCTTCCTAGCCGAGGCAATCCAGACGAGTCAGACTAGACGCGGCGATGATGCCGAACCTTTCGCTATGATGGTCAACACGGCGGGAGACCAGCCGTTCATTCGGGTCGAGCGTGGTGCGGATTTTGCGGACAACCTGCACGAGGACTTCTTTCCACGGACCTTTCCGAAACTTTTTCCGTGGGGGAGTGGCGGCCCTAAGGCGCTGAGCGAGACAGGTGGCAATATGCATGATGCTTCACAGCCTGTGCAGCGGAGTGCGAATCACTCGCTCAATTACTGGGTCAAATATGTGTTGCAACGACACGGGGGTCGATTTGCTGCGCATCCGGTCTTTTGTTTCTTGGTCTTCAACATCCTCCTCCGATCCACGAACCGCCGTATCAGCATGGTCCGTATGGCAAGGGGCTCCTTCGACAGACTAGAACAGGTCTATGGACGCCTGACGGCGGACCGCCTAAAAAGAGCCGAGGAGGAGATGCGGGACACAAGGACCACGACAGATCCGGACATATCGTTCTTGCTTCGCGAATTGTCCATCTTTGGCCACGCACAGCCGCTCTCCAACGAAACTCGACTCTTGATGCGTAGAAAGATACAAGCAGTTAACATTTGGACCGGTATGCCTGCCATCTGGATCACTGTCAACCCCAACGATATCAACAATCCGGTCAAGATGAGGCTCTCCATCCACAGGCTCCACGAGCATAACACAGCAAAGGAACTGCTAGCCGATCTCCGGGGATGGTATGACAGGATCGCCCTCAGCACCATGGACCCAGTTAGTGCCGCCATCTTCTTCCATCGAGAAATCTCGCTGTTTTTTGAAAAATACGTCAGGGCGGGCCAAGAATCGGTTTTCGGAAAGATCAGCCATTACTACGCAACGGTCGAGACGAATGACCGAGGCAGTCTACACCTGCATGGTCTGCTCTGGTTGGAGGGTAACTTGCAGTTGCCTTCCCTGATCGATGATATGGCGAAACCCGGGGAGGAAGAATACCGTGCCCAAGTGGTTCGGTATCTAGACTCGGTATTTTACGAATGTTTAGATGAGGAAGCTGGAAAAGCTGTCCGAAAGGAGAGGAAGCCAATCGACCCGATCGAGGGAATTATGCACGACACCGAGGCTCTCGCAGCGACTTTCGACAACGAGTCTAACTACATTGCGTACTGTTGCCAGGTGCACTCGCACACCTACACCTGTATCAAGTATTCTCTGAAAGAACTCGTCGGAGACGGTGCAAATAAGCACAAGGGGACGGCTTGCCGGTTCAGAGCGCCTTGGAAGATCGTCGAGAACACCGGATTCACGGACGACGGCCTGCTCAAGATTCGGCGGAACCACCCGCTCGTCAACCGGTATAACAAAGCAATGGCAGTCGGCCTCCGCCACAACCACGACATCTCGATGATCTTGACTAAAACCAAGGGACTCGCCATGGTATTTTACATCACGAACTACGCCACCAAATTGGACACGCCCATGTGGAAACGCCTTGTCTTCGCGGCTGATGTTCTTCGACAGCTTCGTGAATCTGCGGCGCTGAGGGGGCCGAATCTTGCCGAACAGGATGCCGAGCGCCAGGCTATGGTAAACGAGAGTCGTCAGTTTCTGATGAGGGCAGCAAACAGAATCTTTTCCGAGAGACAGCTTTCAGCCGTAGAGGTCTGCTACTTCCTGCTTGGCTATCAAACGGACTTTACTAATGTACCGCACTGGTCCTATATAAATTTGACCGCACTCTATTGGACTATTTTCCGGCGCTGGACACACCTCCGTCGCCAGGCCAGTACGCAAACCGACGCCGAAGAGCCGTCGGAGACGGTACAATTTCGGGAAAATGGCCAGACTTTATTATATCTGGATGCCTATGCCTACCGAGGCCCAGTCCTGAGGGACGTGTGCCTTTATGACTACATGTCTATGATTACCCTGGAGCGTCGCCGTGGCCGAGATGAGGATGACACTCATATTGCGCTGGAAGGCCCTCCAGAGTGCTACGGATGGATCCAAAAGCTTCGCAAACCCCCGGAGTACGCGGTGCCGATCTTTCAGGGATTCATTAGCGACGACCACATGGACGAGCACCCGGTGTATTTCAAACGGTATGTTCCCGCTGCTGCGCCATTCGCCCCCGAGTTAATTCTGACATTTTGTGTAGCAACTCGGTTCTCCATTTGGCATTGTTTGTGCCATGGGAAAACTTCCTCTCCGAGACACAGGGCGACATCACTGGTGTATGGTCGAACTATGCCGCTACACTCTGTCCCCGCCTGCGGTCCCATGTCGCAAATATCTCCCTCCTCAGAAAGTCGGCCGAGGATGCTCGTAAAGACGCAAAGTTCTGGGCCAGCCGGTCGGAAGGCGACGACACAGTGGATGTGGACTTCCCTCTGGATGAAGGCGATTATACTGACGAACCAGCCATGGCAGAGCATCACCAAAACTATACAGCTCTCCTCCAGACTCTTCGAAATGCTGTGCGAGACTCCGACGCAACGAGGGACTCCCCAGTCTTGCAAAGCCTGATCCGAGACCTTTGCCAGGAGAACCCGGCAGAAGAAGGCCGGCCTTTCATCCAACGTCACGACGATTTCTATCAGCAAATTCGCCGTCATCAGGACAGCCTCTTATCTCAGTGTCCGATTCCTTCTGCGGAAGATGTCCAGGCCGCGGCGAAGGCCCAGGACATGCTGCATCTCCGGATGCTCAATGAGATGGAGAGCGGTCTCCAGGGTGTCACAACCTCCATTGGTAACGCCGACATAGACGATCTTCTTGTTCGGCAGTGTGACACAGACATCCCCATTCCGAGACGGCTGGAAGACTCGGAAATACAAAGTCCTCGAATGTTTGTTGAGGTAGGCCCCACAAGAGGATTCGCAGAGCTGGGACTTCTTGCCGCCTCTAGCTATACGCTCAACGATCTACAGAGCATGGCACTTCAACTTGTGTGCCGGTTCTTGGACAAGTATATTGCCAATCCTGACTCCGCTGGTCAACATCTTCAGTACGTCGGAGGTCCAGGAGGTACTGGAAAGTCTAGGATTGTTGATGCCTTGCGGGACGTATTCACCACTAGAGATCAGCCACATCATATCCAGATTACCGGCACATCAGGCAGTGCGGCCGCTCAGATCGGTGGGACGACCCTCCACTCAGCCTGCGGACTGGATATCCGTCGTTCTCACAACAAACAGCAGCCTCCAATGTTCTCAGAAGCGAGAAAATGGATGTGGAAGCAGAAGTTGGCTCTCGTGATCGACGAAGTGAGCATGCTGGGGGGAGCCACTCTGTTCAACGCCAGTTGCCATCTCCAAGCCCTCCGCGACTGCCCCGATAAGCCATTTGGAGGTATTCCCGTAATTCTCTTGATGGGCGATTTCTATCAGTTCGCCCCCGTGCTTGAGACAAGTCTCCTGGTGGACCGGATGGTGGATCTCGCTTACATGGCCTCCCTGGGACAGGCGACCATTTCTCACCACCGTGGCCACAGTCTATGGCTGATGTTCAAGACTGTCATTCTTCTCGAAGAACAAGTCCGTGCGCGAGACGATCCTCAGCTGGGCGCTCTTTTGGACAGAGTACGCGCTGGAACCCAGACGATAGAAGACCTTGACCTGCTCAACACCAAGCTCGTGGACCGCTCCCAAATCACCTTCAAGGATGGCTTGCGCGCCATAACACCGCTCAATCGGAACCGATGGAGCCTCAACATGGAAGCCGTGGTAGATTGGGCCCGCTTTCACCGGAGACATATCTCGGTCTTCGTCTCGACCCACACCTGGCGCAGTCGAGCCTTATCTCAGCAAGAGGTGGCCCAGACCATCGAACAAGGCGACAATTCCAACTGCAAGATCCCTGGGGTCTTCTTCTACGCCCAGGGCATGCCTGTAGTGGTCAACAAAAATACATACACCGGCTTGAAAGTTGTGAATGGGGCAGAGTTTACCGCCGCGGACATCATTCCCGATCCGAAATCCCCGGGCTACCATCTTGCGGATGACGTTACCATTCACTTTGGTCCGCCACTAGGTATATTACTACACTCGCAAGAGACAAAGGACTTAGCGATCCCAGCCCTCCCAACAGGCACCGTGCTCATCCGGCCTATTACGCATACCCTCGATCCAGCCAACTCCCACTACAGGTTCCTATCGGGCAAATACTCTCGGCGGGGATTGCCTGTTGTCCCGGCATTTGTCCTTACTGACTATAAAGCTCAGGGCAAGACGTTCGAGGACGTGCTCCTTGAGCTGCGAGGAAACCGTATGACGAATGGTCAGCCTTCGAAATGCGACTTTACCAGCCTCTATGTACAGTTATCCAGGAGCAGAACACTACAAGGCATCAAGCTTCTTAGTCCCGCACGACCCCAGGATTTCATCGGAAATAAGCCAGACCAAAGCATAATTGATGCCATGCAGAGGCTGACGGATCTAGCTGCAGAAACGAGACGATTATTTGAAAGTCAACAAATCCTAGCGTAGGACAGCGGGCGAGATACATATACAAGTCTTACTCAGAACTCACGAAGACCCTACATCTCATAAGGCGACCTCACTGCCCGCCAATCATCCGGATCATTCTCGCCTCCGGTCCCCGGCCGGAGCTCCTTCTGTTCTTCACAATAGCCTTTCCACCACTCTTCGAATGCTTGTCTATTATACAAATGTGTCGGCGTACCTTCTCCCTCCCCAAAGACATCCAGAATGTAATCACAATACATCCACACGCCTTCCAGATGCTGGGGCAGCAACGGCTTCTCATCCTTCCGCGCCACCAGCACGGTGCCGACGTAGGACTGCCACACCGGGGGCGCAAACCTGGACTCTGAATCGATGTTGAGATAGGTAGCAATCTGATTGTCGAGGTCGGCCCGGTTTGTGGACTGAGTGCCGATACGGTGCAAGACCAGCGGGATCTCGATGAGTCCTGGGACGGGAGGTACGTGATTGGAGAAGACGGGATGATCTGCCTTGATCATTGTCACGGACCAAGGTGCGAATCTGATTCTCTCAACATCGCACCGGACGATGGCGGCTTGGATGGATCCTGGTGTGCTGCTTGTGACTGGCGCTGCTGTAGCTGGTGCACCTGATTGTGAGGCTGCTGGAGTGGGGGCATGGGCCGTAGGGACTGACGGAGGCGATATTTCTGGTTCTGAATCCGTGTCCATGTTATCCCACTTCGAGTAATCAATAGTCATGGAGAATCATTTACTGCTACTTCCTGAGGAAGATTCAGATTGAATAAATTAGATGGCCAAAAGATAAAGGATTGAGGACAGGAAACGATGTTAAACTGCAAATGTTATCGAACACGGGGTCTTAGCTGTAAGCCAGCGCCTGTGCGCAGCGTCTCAAAAAGCAAAACGCTGGTCACATGCAGACGCCACCAGCGCCTACAGTCACCTGCCCAGAGCCTCCCAACCGCCTATAAAGCCAGTGCCCGGCACCCACAGTCACGCTCTCGTCTTTCCTCCTTCCCTTCCAACAGACACCTGCAAGGACGCCTACAACTGCCTATGATCCAGGGGGCCATTAGGCGATACCTACGCAGGGCTTCGTCGCGCATACTAGGCTTCACAAGACAAGTGCTTGTGCCAGGCCCTTTCTTTCACACAAGGCAAGTGCCTTGCTTCTCAGGCTTGTTCCGAAAGGCATTGGCGGGTCCCGTAGGGGGCCGGTCTCCTGTGTGCCAGCTTCAAAAGGTCCGTGCGCAGAAGTATGCCTTGAGGAACTTGTTCCGAAAGGTTCTTTCTTCCGTGCCCTCTTCCGCGTCCACATTGATAAGCTCGGGTCACCAAACGGTCCGTGCGAGCTGGCTGCGCCACGTAAACTTCACCACAATCGCTGCGCCATACTTTTGCGCCACTGTTTTTAAGCCACACAGCGCCACATCCCACCAGCATGCCTGGCTACCAACCTTAGCCAGTGGGCTTTGCAACCCAGATATTGACAGATATATCACAGCCACCTGGTCGGGGCCGTCGGTCCCGCTGTGCGAACGTGCGTTCCCTATGTGAAACCAGGTGCCTATCCACGTGAGTTCAGTTGGCCGATTGCCGTTGTCACAACTTTCCATCAACCACATCTCTTGATCCTTTCTGGCACCTAAGTTCGACGTTGGGGAGGATATTTCCCGAAAAAAAAAGTTTTGCTTTAGTGAGAAGCATATTATTAAAATCGCCGTCTGTAAATAAAAGTGAAAGGCAGGTATCAAAATACATCGTTACTCCACGGCAAAATGCCCGACTCCCAACAGCGCTTTCAGGCCAGCTCAATAAAGCGTATCTTCTCACTGAACGACGAAAAGAAATTGACCAGCTACGGCACCGCAAATCACCAGTAGAAGAGCCGTGTACTTGTTCGTGAACTTGTAGAGAGCAGCCAGAGCAAGCAGGTAAAGCACTGCAGCAGGCCCGACCTGAGCAGTCATTGCAATCGCCTCTGCCATGGGCTTGTCTTTGAACTTGTCGATGGATCCCTGGACGCTAGCTTTCAAGATCTGCGTCGCAATGATGGCAATCACACCAATGACTGAGCCGCAGAGGCCGTCGAAGAAACTGGCGAGGACCTTGTTCCGAACTAACTTCTCGAGCAAATTGTGCCCCGCAATGGTAAAGAGGAAACACGGAAAGAACATGCCCAACGTAATGACTACCGCACCAGCGAAGGCATTTGCGAGCGACTTATCCACATATCCTCCCTGAAATCCGACAAAAGTCGCAAAGATTACCAGTGGCGCGGGCAGAACGTTGCCGATGGCAATGGCGTCGATGAACACGCTCTGGGGGAGCCATCCGCCCATCAGGACGGCTTCGACCTGAACAAAAGGTATCGCAGTGTATGCCCCACCAAATGACAAACTCCCTGCAACCAAGCCAAGGACGAACAGATTAATGGTGGATGGGGTCTTGGCAATACCAAGAGCGAGGGAGACCGGAGACGGCACGCCGCGGAAGACGACGTAAATGGCGTAGCCGACGTACTGGAGTATGAAGAGGGCCCCGGCAGGAATCCATAAGCGGCGGGCAACGAAGGCGTAAATGACACCATAGAGGCCTAAAGACATAAAACTGAAAAGGTGTAGTAAGATCAGCAATGCGGTCCTTTGCAATTTTGTGGGACGCCTTAAGGTGGGGTGAAAGGGAATGCAGGAGGAACCAACATGTTAATACGGAGTGCGCCGTTTATAGCAGTGCAAACGGCCGCCATGATGAGAAAAGGGTCGACTTTTTGACTGTTATGCTTCCTCACTGAGTGGTCTGCAATCTTATGCGTTGCCCGAAG
Source organism: Ilyonectria robusta (assembly GCF_021365365.1). Lineage (NCBI taxonomy): Eukaryota > Fungi > Ascomycota > Sordariomycetes > Hypocreales > Nectriaceae > Ilyonectria > Ilyonectria robusta. The sequence goes on from NW_025764480.1 coordinate 158,970, forward strand.
AATCTGCAACCCCGTCAGCACCCTGATCCCATTTAGACAACTCCACGGTCAGGTGCCCCACCATTGCTGCTACAATGGGCTGCAGCGCTCTAAAGGAGGCATTGAAGTACGTGTTTTCGAAGCCGGCGAGGGAATAGAGATAGCTTGCGAGAAGCATAAGAAGGAAGCCGGGAAGCATAAAGGCAATTCCAGCGAGAATGCCACCTATACGGCCGGCAGACAGACAGCCAAAGAACATGCATAACTCGGCAGCCTCGGGCCCTGGCAAGATCTGGTACACGGAGAAGACGCGTTGGAATCGGGGGAGGGAGATCCACTTGTCCTGAATGACTAGGCGATCCTTGATCAGGGCGATCTGGGCAACTGGGCCCCCCCAGGCGAATAGGCCGAAGTTGTAGAAGAAGAACCAGAATAATTTCAGGTAGGACAGTCGCGGGACGTTGGATTGTCCTCAAGGCCTAGTTCATCGCCGATAGATGCGGAAGTTGGCGGTGTTGGAGCCATGCTCGGCGGATTCATGGACGCCGACTTTTCGACATCGTCGGGGTTGGACCCTGCCTCAATTGGGCGGCTTGATGTAGGTGCTAATCCCTGATTCGTCATAGCAGCGGTCGTTTTAACGCTTCAGAAGTCTGGAGTTGAGTGCTTACCTCTCAAGCCTTTGATATCCAGTATTCACCGAGAGCTATCATCCCGTTGCATACTCCCATATATATACCTGCCTTGGGTCATTGGGAGTGGACGGACAGGCCGGCTCTAATTGGCTCATCCAGCCTGCGCCTAGCTATGTTTGGTCCTGATGGTGCAAGAGCTGCGGAATGAAATCGGTGGACGGACAGGCGGCGCATGATTGGTCCGCTTCGGCAAGCTTTCGCCGTCCACGCGGGGGCCGCCAGGCCACGCACACCCCCCGAGTAGCCGTCGCCCCAGACCAACTCGCTCGCACAATTCAAACCACGTTGTTTCGTCACGTCTCGATACCTGCTGGGCCATTCGTTTTTGCGTTTGGGGCCCTTGTTCCCAGGGTTTCGTTCGGAGCGATGACCCCAACCAGAGTCCGGAAACCTGAGTGCAATGCCGCCCCAGACAAGGCGATTTGCAGAAATGTCACGTGGCGGATATCTCAACCCAAGTCCACCCATTCCGGGTTAAACACTTCATCCAACCATCCCGTCCAGAACTTGCCAAATGACCTTCTTCTTGACAGCGCACCCTCCCTGGCCATTCGACGTGCACCCGTTCTCTAACGCCTCTGCAACGTCGTCGATCTTCTCCTCAGATGTCGCGAAACGCATGAGCATCTCGTACGCCTTAGCACACTCAATTCCCTCCACATCGCCAGAAGTCGGAGCGAGCTCATCCGCAGCTGGAAGATCGGGATTCTGGGTCAGGTCCGCACCAGGGTTCTCCGCGAGGCGCGAGAGAAGTTTGCACGGCGGCTTCGGCCTCGCCGCCAGCAAGGGATCCCCCGACGGAGAGGCGGCTGACCGACATACCTCCCCTAATTGAGATGGTGAGTCAATGCTGGTGGGCGCCGTCGGGGACGGCTGGTCTTGGCTTGATCGCGACAGAGTGTCGCAACCCTTGTCCCCAATGCTCAAAGAAGTCTCGGTTGCGTGGATGAGCTCTGGAATGTCGGGCATCTGCGTGGCAGAGGCTTTACAGGTGGTTTTGCGACCAGAGCCACTGCTATCGCTGGCGGCTTCCACTTGTATTCTATTGGAGGCGTAGTCCCTCGCTTTTTGCTCGCAAGTCCGCCACCGAGCACAGCTCTCGTGATTCCCTCTACTTCCACTGCCGCCCTGTTTCACCCAGGCGTCAACATCTTCGTGACTGAAACCAGCAAGGCCGAGGAGCTCCCGGAGCCTAGCATTTTCCTGCACAACCTGCTGAGCCGCAAGTTGCACCTCCTTCGTAGCTTGTACACCACGCTCCCGCGCCTCTTTCAACATTCGTTCGAGATCGGCCACGTATTCCTTGCGGCGCGCGCGATAGCGGCGCTTGTTCTCCGTGAGTCGTAACGTGCGCGAGGCGGTCTGACCCAAGGATATTAGCAAGATGGACCCAGGCGGAGTATGCTACCGGGTCGGCTGGTAACCCACGCTTCTCCGGTGACAGATTTTGAGAGTGGGCCAAAATACAGTTAAGGAGAGACTTACCGCCTCGGTTTGATTTTGAGGCATTACGGTTCCGTGGATCTCGTTGATGTCGAGAGGTTTAGGGAGGACGCCAAGAAAGTGCGGGATTGAGGCGGGTTATCAGTCGGTCCGCGGAGGCGCTTGGATCCATCCAATTTCCGCTGTACGCAGCAAAAGGGCTTCCAAACGCTCGGATCACCTAACACCCAATGCCCTCCAAGCCCATGCGTAGCTTCGTTCCGAAAGGCATTGACGGACCCCGTAGGGGACCGGTCTCCTGTAGGATCTAGGCGGTCAATAGGCGGACGGGTACCCATCCTTCTAAAATTGGACGGGCCCGTCCCAATTACCGTATTCGGTATCGCCCCCTCCGTTGTCGGACCTTCCATCACGTCGTGTTCAAAAGTATGTGACTCGACTCATATCCAGCTTGCATGTCTGCAACTTCAACGAGAAACGTCCAAAACTTATGAGGCTGAGGCGCCTTGAATTGTGAGCCTATCAAAATTGCACTCTCATGGATTCGACACAAAGACGAATACCGGCTTCGTTCGCCGACGACTGCCTCCCACCTGAGGGCGAATATGAATCACGGGATGCCTTATTCCAAGCGATCAACGCTTGGGCAGCGACAAAGGGCTACGCGTTCATAACTGGAAGGTCAACCAAAGAGAAAACCGGCCGGCAAACAATTACATATATGTGTGATCGTCGCCGCAACCATCCCATTGTTTCAAAAGAGCGTCGACGGAAAACAACGACTCGAACAACTGGTTGCGAATTCTCGGTATTAGGGAAAGAGTCTCGAGACAAGAGTACCTGGATTCTACGGCATCGTTCTGACAACAGGTTCTCACAGCATAACCATGAACCAAGTCAAGACACGACTGCCCACCCGATACTTCGAACACTCTCCAAAGAGAATCTGTCCCAATTGACAAGCCTTACAAATGCCGGTATCGCCCCAAAAGAAATCAGAACATATATGCGCCAAAATACAGACACGATAGCAACACAGCAAGATATCTATAATCGTATTGCAGACGTCAGACGAGAAGTTTGCCAAGGACAAAACAGCATCAACGCACTTGCTGATCAATTATTCAAAGAAGGATTCTGGAGCCAGTTCCAAACTGGCCCGGACGGTCGAGTCAAAGCTGTTCTATTTGCTCACCCTGATTCGGTGGCATACCTCCAATCTTACCCAGATGTCCTCATACTAGACTGCACTTACAAAACGAACAAGTACAGAATGCCGCTTCTGGATTTGATCGGAGTTGACTCTTGTCAACAATCTTTTTGCATTGCGTTTGCTTTCTTGAGCGGCGAATGCGAACAAGATTATTATTGGGCCTTAGACCGGTTCAGATCACTGTGTGAAAGTCGCAAGATCAGGCATCCTTCAGTCGTCTTAACAGATCGCTGTGTAGCCTGCATGAACGCCGTCGCTACGTGCTTCCCTTCATCCAATCCGCTTCTATGTCTTTGGCATGCCAACAAAGCAGTTCTTCGTTACTGTCAACCCCGATTCACACGCCAGTTCCAGGAAGGTAATCAGGGAATTGAAGCCTGGAAAGAGTTCTATGGCCATTGGCATTCGATCATCAAGTCACCAAACGAAGAGACATTCCATGAACGTGTATTGGAGTTTGAGCAAAAGTATCTTCCTGACTATAGTGAAGAAGTAAGGTATGTCAAGACGAACTGGCTTGATCAATCAAAGAGAAGCTAGTAAAGGCTTGGGTTAATCGACATCTTCACTTTGACAACGTCGTCACTTCACGGGCTGAAGGCATTCATTGGCTACTTAAGAGTCATCTTAAAGTGTCGACATTGGATCTATCCGAAGCTTGGATGTCAATCAAACATGCATTGCTTAACCAACTCGCCGAGTTAAAGTCCAATCAAGCTAAACAGCATATTCGGACGCCTATTGAACTCTCCGGAGTCTTGTATAGTGCTGTACGTGGTTGGGTGTCTCATGAAGCTTTACGGAAGGTCGAACAACAGCGGAAGCTACTGTTTAGTAAATATCCTCTTCCCTCGCCGACCTGTACAGGCTCTTTTACACAGTCTCAAGGTCTGCCTTGTGTTCACAAATTGGAGTGTTTGTTGGCTCAGGACCAGACTCTGCAACTCGAAGACTTCCACCCACATTGGCACCTGCATCGGAAAGATACTCCACGACCACTCCTAGAACCTCGTCAGCGCATCGACCCAGCCACCACAACTTCGTCCTTACCGCTATCGAGCGTTAGAAGAGAACTCAGTGGTTTCGAAGTCGCTGAGAATGTGAGAGCTACAAGAACGCCTCCTTTGTGCAGCAAATGTCATATACTGGGTCACACAAGAACTTCGAAAGATTGTCCATTGAGATATTCAGAACTAAGAGCATTACCGGCTGTTTTTTCGAAGCTGCCAAAGGCTCAATTACAACATTTTCGGTGGATACCGGACCCAGTGTCAGAGCAGCCGCTTCTACCTTCGGCGACGACATTCGAGCAGATACAATGGCAGTCGGTCATCACCCCAGAAGAGTTCGAGTTCGAATCTGACGCGGCGTCGGATCTCTCACTACAATTAGCCATCGAACCGGAGCCAGCTGTTCAGGAAGCAACCACCAACGAGCCATCTGCGGAACCATTCTTTCAGCTGCCTGCAGAGCCTACATCTCTGTCGCCTACAATCTCTCCCCGCAGGTCATCACTGCCTCCATCTTTACAAAATCCAACTTCATCTCCGCCTCTTAGGTATAGTGATCCGCGGGCAATTCACCAGAGATACGTTGCGTCCAGAGATGCTTGGTATAAAGCCCAAAGCCGTGGGAATTTTGTGGGCAATCAGCAGTATCGAAAGGCAATGGGACTGCCCTTAAGATATTCTAAAGAAAGCTTCAAGTGGTGTCTTGATTACAAGCAGATGGGGAAACGCTGTACGACCTCGGCAGACTCAAGGGGTTGGACCAAAGAAGAGATGATGGCTTATCTGGACTGGGACAAGACAGAGACCGATCGTGTCGAAGCCCGCGTCGCCCAGGAGACGGAAAACGGGCGATTAGTCACTAGCAGAAGAGGTATGGGTGAGTTGTGGGAAATGGCACAGCAAGACATTGATGAACAACAAGCCTTGTACTCAGCTGTAGAGCAAGAAGAAAGCTGTATTATAGTTCAGCCATAGTACTTTTGAAGCTTATCGAAGACAGTTAACTTCAACTCTCCAACTCTACAAGGAGAGAAAAGAGCATGACTGTGTTCTAATAACTACTGAAGGGTGCTACCTGAGAAGTTGTGTTTGTAGACGTAAGGTTAGACAGGACGCGATGGAAGGTCCGACAACGGAGGGAGCGATACCGAATACGGTAATTAGGACGGGCCCGTCCAATTTTAGAAGGACGGGTACCCGTCCGCCTATTGACCGCCCCAAACTACGTGTCAGATCTCGTGACTCCGTAAGTGGGGTCTGACGGTCTGAGTTGGGTGCTGTTGAAGGAAGCCCACGGCCGCCTACGGCGGCTGTGGCCTCAGGCAGCCGGGACCTCATACAGGCTCCAATTCCCTCGCCTAGCTAGCTAGTGATAATCATCAATGCACACATCGTTGACCTCTTAACAGGTGCCTTTGGCACCGGGAAATGTACGATCAAATGATGCCAAAATAGGCTGCTTGAATTGATGATAAATATGACCTTAATAACGTCGTGATGACTGATGGATTGACCGTGTTCTTTTTCATCTTAACCGGCGAGGGATTTCCCTCATCTACGGTCTCCAAGACCCCCGCTTCCTTCGTCATCAGACCGAACCGGACCCCTCCGTCTGACACTACGCGAGTTGACTCATGAGTCTGAGTTAAACTCATGAGTGAGGTATGGTGAGACCGAAACTCATATGGGTGAGTTAAAAGGGTCGAAACTCATGAGTTAGCTCAAATGCCCAGATATGTCCAGGAAGAGGTTGATCGACCGATTTTCCGTCTGCGCATTCAAGGAATAAAAGACACGTGGAATTCATGTTTGATTAAGCGTGGAAATCAGTTCCGAGCAGGTCAAATCACTGGAGTACGGTGCCAGCTCGCGAACGTGAGGATGTAGGAAATTCTACGAGTATTCTGGTTTATTCGAGCTTGAGACCAGAATTCACTAGAGGATCACCATGAATTGAGCAAGAGAAATAGTATTAACACTATAGACATTTCCTATGATTCGGAAGTCAAGTCGATTATATCGCTATCGACGCTAGAGTCAAGCTCGGATCGTGATACAACCTTCGGATCGGGGGACCTGATATGATTTAAGACCAGATGATCCGTAAAACTGACGGTGCGATGATATTTTCTTTGGCACCAAGGGCAGAGGTAACGGCCTTTTATAAGAAATTTAGATATAAGGGGGTTCTCATCTCGGCTTCCCGTCAATTCTCGCAGGCGTTTCAGAAAGTATGGGGGGACCTCATGCGGCGGCTGGCCAAATCGTGGCTCTCCCGTTTGCATTTGAATGCTGCATGGAAATAGAGGTTTGGTCGGGGGTTTGACGGGAGGTTTGACTAGTGGTTTGACTGGGGATCTAACCAAGAATGGCTCGCGTATTAAGTAGACTGTCGCCGAGTCTGATCTGTAGAGTGTTCCTAAGTGTGATCTCCTAAAAATCTTCGTATTTGCAGGTGGAATATCGGGAGTTGGAACTTGGGAAACCTGAGGCTTTGTCGCTTGGAGCTGGCCGATAGGAGGCGTAGAGGAGTTGGCTTCAGTATTGATGGGAACAAAAGCCCCAGCACTGAGCTGTGTACTCAGAACTTTACTTGGCGTTATCCCGGGGTCTCGAGATTGTGATCCACTTGTCGGGGCTGTGACCGGCGGTTTCGGATTCAAGGCACGGGACGTTCTTTGTGAAACCTCGGAACGAGAGTCATATGTAGTTCGATAGGCGGCGTCCCAACGCATCGTAACCCGTGGCCCGCCCGTTGAATTCGAATCAGTGATCGGAGGTTTTGGTTGTAGTGTGCGTAATATTCCTAATTGTGGAGTTTCGGTGCCTGTCACGGAATCGTTGGGGTTCTGGGGCGACGATATTTGTATGGCATGGCAACTAAATGTTGTGGAGTTGTCAATAGGATATCCACGGCGGCCTCTTGGTGGCTGATTCAAGCCGCTTAGCGCCACAACGCCGCCAAATCACGTCCGTGCCCTCAGCGACTTCGAATATTACCCCCTCTCCACGGTCGCCTGGCCTGACCGGCGTAACGCAATTCCTACGTAATCGAAGGTCTCTATCTTTGCGCAATAACCGGGAACCTGCTTGAAGCTATCAAGCAGGGCCCCCCGATCCCGGATCCGTCAGTTTATGTGATGAGGCACTTGTGCGATGAGTTATATATAGGCAGCCCGGAGGGCCGTGAAGCCCAAGGCGGCCTGCGGATAGAAGAGGTATTATTTACAGCTCACGAGAGGAAGATAGAGATCGTAGATTATAAATTACTTATAAACCCTATAGATACCGCCAACTCCTCTTCACTTCTTTTTCTTCTGTATAGTTAGCCGGGCCTTTCTATTAGCTCGGAGGAACTTGCAGAGCTGGTCAATTGAGTAGCCTATCTGCTGCTGCTGCAGGCTTATGGCATACATCGCAGCCTCCTCGCTTATACGCTGAGCCTGCGCCATACGGCGAATCTCCTTGATGATCTCGAGCCGTAGGGAGTACCACTGCACCTCGCTCTGCCGGCCAGCCCGCCACCGGCTTCCCCAGCGGCTATCGAGAGTAGCAATAGCTTGCTGGCCTCGTAGCCCGACTGTCCACTCTCTCCATAAGTCCCTGACTGTCTTAACCTCCCGGCACATACGATGCTGTGGCGGTCTTTCTAGCCCTGGGGTCACTGAGCGGCTGTTGCTGCTATTGCTTGAGTAAGCTGTTGTGTACTGGCTTTGGGCCTCTTTGGCAGCGGCGGCAGCAGCGGCAGTAAGTGCTGGTGCTGGCGGCAGTACTGGTGCTGGTTGTAGCTGCAGGAGACCAGGGGTGGCGGCTGTCTTGAGCTGGAAGGTGAGGCCAGTTGAGAAGAGCGACTGGAGCTGCGAGGCCTGCTCCCTGACGCCCTGAAGCTCGGCTCGTAGGTCGGCTCTTAGATCCGCCCTAAGGTCGGCCTGTAGGCTGGTGATCCTTGTGTCGTTGCGGGTATCGACGGACTGGAGATAGTCTGCAAGAGCTGGGACGGCCTGGGCTAGCAGGGCTAGCTGGCTCGGCCTCTCGCCCTCTTCTTCCACAAGGGCTGATACCTCTTGTGCGAACTGCAAGTAAGCCTCATGCTGAAAGACCGGGTGGTTCCAGACCGGGCCAGTGTGGCTAACAAACCGACCGTCTGACAGACCGTCTGACAGACCACCTTCAGACCGCAGACCGACCGACCGGCAATTCTCGTCAGACCGACCGACCAGAGCTGCCGGTCGGATTGGGTGGTCTGAGTCGGTCTGGGTTGGGGGTTTCCAGGGCCGCCATTGGTCGGCTCCTCCCTAAGGTACCCGTGCCACGCCCCACTTATTTTGGCACTCCCGAACTCGCTCCACAAAATAAGTGGGGCGTGGCGCAGGTAGCCATTGAGTGCACCCCTTTAACTAGCGCGGGTAGAATCTCGGCATCAGATAATCAGACCTAGACCGACCGGGCTGCTAACCCAGACCGACCTAGACCGACCGACCGGGAGCATTGACCAACCCAAACCGACAGACCGAAGGGGACGGTCTAGGTCGGTCGGTTTGTTAGCCACACTGGACCGGGCTATCTGGGAACTGCTTGATCAGAAAGACCGAGTCTTGCAGGATGACCTCACGGAGGTATGAGAGCAAGCTCGTAAGCCCCATAGCCGCGAGGTCGTTGATCTGATTAGGGGCAGGGCCGAACCGGCCCTCCCAACGGTCGAGGTCTGGCCAGATCATAGAGAGGAGGGTATCCGGTGGCATGATACTAGCACGGCATATTTCGAAGCACCCCTTCTGTGGCAGATGCCCGACCATTGTACGCATAAAATTGCGAGGCAGGGAGTTCAGGTAGCAGCCGATCATCTGCTCCTGGTTCCAGCGGCCGGCGCGGCGGATCTGGTCCTCGCTGATCCCCTTGAGCTCAGCCGTCTTCGCCCCTGAGCTCCGGCCAACGTGCGTCTTCTTCCTCGAGGCGATGCCGGCATATGCAAATGCCTTGACGACCCAGTCTCGCTGTGAGTTATATGAGAGGGCGGCTGTATGGTTATACCTGCTCCCGCTCCCTTTGATCAGCCGGGTATCATACCACGCAGACCGCTGGCTAAGGTCTGGAAACAGCTCGTCGGCAGCTATATCCCACCGATAGAGGAGGTAGAAGGCAAGGCCGCCCAGCATGCAGATAACCGGGTTCTTATTCCGGAAGGCCCCGGCTGTCTCAAGGCGGCCGTGCTGGTTCTGTTTCCCAGCCCGCGTTGTGAAGATCAGGGGCATGCAGCGGGTCGGGCCCTCCTCCTCGAACTCGAAGGTAAAGAGGTCCGAGATCTTGGCCGCGCGGCGGTCGCCACCTCGGGTCAGCATATAGTGCCCGAGCAGCAGATCCACGAGAGTCCGCAGGTGGCACTCAGCAGCCATACTGCTATGCGCCCAGAGCTCGTAGCAGACGCGTTCGAATTCCTGCTCTGTATACCCATCGAGGAGGGTATCACGGCCCTTATCGGCGTAGCTAGCCTTATCCTGCTGTGCATCCCGGCGCTGGAGGGACTTGAGGTACTCCCGAACGTTATCCTCCCGGGGTGAAGGGTGGGTATTCACCCCGAGCGCTTTCTGCGTACGATATAGGTCGGTGATAGCAGTCGTATAGCTGCGGACTGATCGCCAGGCAAGCCGCGTAGCCTCCTGTAGAGTATCCTCAGCCGCCTTGTGGCTCTTAGCCCTGAGCGGCCGGTCTGCGACCTCCTCAACAAGGAAGAGGAGGAGCTTGTCTTCTGTAACGGTATCTGCATCCTGATACTGCTTGCGCTCACAAAAGTCCCTGAACTCCTTCTGCTTCGGCTCATATGCAGCCACTGTATTTCTCGGCCTCGCGTCTTGGATCATCGAGAGGATATGCTGTGCGTTAGCACGTAGCTCAGCGTTATTGCGCGCGTTAAGCCCGACGCGACCGTGGTGCCTGGTGCCGGCTGCAGCGGCCCCGGCAACAGCCCCGGTCGCAGTAGTCGTTGCAGTGCTGGTCCTGACGGTTATCGAGTCGGCCACAGCCGCCGCCTTCCTCTTCCCAGCCCGTCTTCTCGTCATAGTCGGATATCAATTAAAGAGGCGACAGCTGATCCGATCTATCGCATATGAGGTCTTCAGAGTAGGCCGGCCTAGACCGGCCTGGGGTCTGCAGAGATATATAATTAATTTTCAGGCCGGCCCAGCCTTCCAGCGCCAGATCAGCAGGACCGGGGCACCCCAGGGGCCGATCAGCGAGGGAGCATGGATATTCGCGAATATCCACGGTCATCCGGGTGGCCAGCGCGGGGGGCCCGCTGTGGATATACCGGGATACCATTGGCCGGGCGCCGCAGGCGCGGGGGGCGTTCAGGATCAGCCAAGCCGGTGGGCGCCACGCCTCGCCTCGCCGCTGTGAATCAGCGACGGCTCAGCGGCGCCGTGGATACCAACTACTACAGGCTCTCTTCTTAGAATTGTTGTATTATGCCAGCTACCGACGTGTGATACTGAGTAATTGGTAGTCATCAATCGCTAATATGCGATGTCTGAGGAACTTGTTGTGTTGCGCTCAGTTCTGCCTCCTCCAGCCCTGCAAAGACAGCTTCTGCTCTGCTGAGAGTCATCACGCCGAGATCGGTCACATATGATGCACCATCAGACAACGTGAGTCGGATTCCAAGATCCCTCGAGAGCACAATCTCATCCCTGGCTAGTCGAATAGGGCCGTCGAAGACGGCAGTGTTGAAATGAGCATGTTGTGTTTATTGAAGAAGAAGAAAACTAGCGCTAAACAGCGGAAGCTATTGATAAGATGATATCCACCAATGGATCGGAATAGCCATTGATCCGTTAAACCACGGATCTCAACAGGCAGTGACCCGTTTCTTTAATGACTACTGGCTATCATCGAAACCCCACGCCGCAGGATAGTGACCGCGATTCCTGCGACAGGTTATCCTCCCTGCCTGTGAAGGGTGGTGGCTCCACCTGATATAACTCTGGGGAGCTGTTTGTAAATTCGCCGCCCATAACCTCGGCCAAGAGTTTCTCGTTGATTGCCTCAGCAGGGTCTTCCTCGATGAGCACACTGAGCACGCAGTCATCTAGATGGTCATACAAGTCGTCGGGACTCAAGAATGTCTGCCGGCAGATATTACAATCGCCAGCCGCCTCGACACCGGATCTAGTACCCGGTGGCCTGTGACCGTTCGGCGGCTTCATTGGGACGTCATGCGTCTCCACAAGGTGTTTTTTTGAACAAGTCTCGGCGATTGAACGAGACTTCTGCTGGAGATCCAAGGCCGGGGCAAAAACTGCAGATTAATGTCCCCCTGTAGTGGTTCAGAGCATGTCGATTCCTGTCGTACTGTGATGATGCTCGTCCATTTCTGAAGGCAGCAGGGACTAGCTAGTTCTAGAGGTAGCAGGGATAGAACAGCCAGTTCTGAAGTTGAATGTAAGATGTGCGCTGTCTCGTGGCCGGACCCCAGGACGTCTGGAGACCGCAAAACACACCAACAGAAATCTAATGGCCAAACATTTCGTTCCAGTTGCTGGAACCAAGTTCAAAGTCGGGTTCCAGCTGTTGTTGCGTGTCGGTCTCAGGAGAACGACAAAAACTTCCCACAAAAGGTTCAGTACTTCTCGTGGCTGCCCGAAGCCATGTTCTAGTGCATGCTAGTCAAATCTCCAATATACTTCTGCAGCAACTTGTTGTTGCTGTCTAGCTTCTCATGTCCCTTCTTAACTGCCTCGACGCGGTTAAAGATGAGGAGTAGTGAGTCCTGCAACGCCTTCGCATGCCTAGATCCGCAGGAACAAACGTCAGTGAGCAGTTCCCAAGATGGCCACCCTCGGACACATCTAACGTTCACGGCAGATCCCATAGTCTTCACTAACCGGCGCAGTTCAGTATGCATTTCACGCTCCAACCAGTGTGTCCATCAACCAAGTAAAGCAAAATTTGGACCCTCTACTTGACTTGGTTGACGGGACCCCCTTGCTTTACTTGGTTTACTCGGTAGAGAGGCTTGCTTTGCTTGGTTGGTTGACGTTACTCGACTATTTTCCATTCCTTATGTGGCTCCGGTGGTAGATCTATGCTAACATACCGCTTCGAAGCAGGTGCTTTTGGCATTCAATCGCTGCTACAGTGTCCGAATTAAGCCGATTTCGTTCATCTGTGATAACCTTCTTTGTCTGTGAGAAAACGCGTTCACACTCGGCGCTCATTGCTGGGCAACTGAACAAGTCAAACGCCATCTTGGACAGGATGGGGTAGTCAGATGTATGGCGAACCCACCATTCCAGAGGATCCTCAACATCCAGATCAGCCTTATTAGTCCTGGCCATAAACTCATCCAGCTCAGATGTCAGTTTTGTCCGCTTCCCTCGTGTGGCTGACGCCGCAATGGCAGCAAGCCTCTGACGACGCTTACGAGCTTGCTGGAGTGGATCAAGCCTCGCCCCGTTATCAGCAATAGCCTCCTCCTCCTCCTCCTCCTCTTCCTCCTGCTGTCGTGCTCCTTCTATTAGGTCCACTTCCGCAGCTGCTTCCTCGTATTGTGCATAAGCCTCCCGCACCACTCTCTTCGCCCCGCTGATCCATTGCTTGTTGTGACTCCATTCAAGCTCGAAGTAGGTAAATTTGTTTGCCGGATGCAGGGCAACTGCACATCGGTATGCAGGCGTGGCATCTGTGAGGCCAAAATATTCTTCAAGCTTGATGCGAGCAGCATCAATAGCATGGGAATAGTATGTTGACACCACGTCAGGGTGATCATCTGCAAACTTCCCAGCCTCCTGGAGCTTCTTGAAAAGGACATCAAGCGACTCGATCGTCTCGTGGAGGGAGCCATGCGATCCTTCTAGGCCAGCTTTGTTTGCCCGGCCTTCCATGCGCTTTGTTAGGTCTTTGAAGGGCTTTAAGATATTGAGGAAGTGGCCCAGATCGGTCCAATCTTGTGGAGTAAGGATATCCTGTGAGATATCATATTCTCCGTTGGTATCGTTGTAGTTGAGGAAGAATAGATCAATGGCGTGGCGGAGTTTCAGAGCTCTTTCAATCATGGAATATACAGAGTTCCAGCGGATCCCGCCATCGACCAGGACTCTAGTGTAGAGGCTCTCGATGCTGCCTTCGTCGTACGCCTGCAGAACGTACTGTTTCAGTCTCTCTCGTCGCTGGTCGCTTCTGTTGATCCACGTACAGAAGTTGTGGAGCTTGCCGATAAAGCTTTGCTTCTTCCATATCTCAAACCGCTCGTCATCAGATGCGCCACGGAGCCGTTGCTCCAGCTTGCTAACGCCCTGCCCAAAGAGGAGAGCTTTGACGATGAGATTCAGCATATGGCCGACGCACCGAAGGCGACTCTGACGATTGATTGCAGGGTACTGCTTTGCTAGCTCCTGAATGCATGTGTCATTATTGCTAGCGTTGTCCATCATAAAGAAGCCAATGACTGGGGAGATATCGTAGAAATCGATGACTGTTGACAGCACCTTGGCAATATTCTCGCCGGAGTGAGGGCCTTTCAGAGGGGGAAGATCCAGAAGAGCTGTCTGTAGCTTATGTCCTTCATCCAAGAAGTGAGCAACAACAGCTAGATAGTTTGTCCCTTCTTCAGATGTCCACGCATCCGTCGAGACGTGAATCTTGCTTGTGGTGAGATGGAGCTTTTCTCTCAGCCAAACACGTCTCCCAGCATCACCAAACCATTTCTCTTTGACCCAGCTACTAAGAGCTGACGGGCTCTTGGGCAGAATCTTGTCGCTGTCTTCCAGATAGTTGGTAAAAATCTCATAGGTGCGTTGATGGGTTGCTTGACGGAAGGTGAGATCAAGATCAATCACCCAGTCGGTAAAATCGTCTTTAAATTGCAGGTCGTTGAACACCAAGCGCCGGCCTCCGAGGTATGATGTGAGATTTGTTGCGCCCTTGGCTATGCTGAAGGGGTTGCATTCTGCTGCCTTGTAGCCAAATTCTTCCAGCCTGTGCTGATGTTTCAGATGGTATATAATGCTGGTCGTGCTCTCACTGGCAAAGAGCGCAGTATTGTGATGGCCACTAACGTGGCAGTATTTGCAGAGCCAGTACTTATTGTCTCCGTCCGTTGTAAGCTGTGCGCCGTGTCTGTAGATTGCTGAGGGTTGGGATTTGGAGTTGATGGTGCGCTTATGAGGCTGACGATATCGGATGGATGGCACTGGCTTCCCATCGTAACGGATTTTGTCCCACTCGACAGGGAAATGGCATTGAGAAGCTTTTGGCACCTCTCTTTCGTGGGAAACGGTTGCGGGAGAAGCGCCATGAAGTGGCACACTGGTTGGAGTTGAGACCGAGCTAGGGGTACTGGACTGAGCAGAATCGATCGGCTCAGAGGGAGTCCTAGGGGGTGTAGCCTTTCCGAACCTTCCCCGAGGCTGAAACATTGGATATGAAGGCATTATTAACTTGGGATTTGGACTGTGCAGCAAAAGACATGGGACAAATTGATCGGGCTGCAGCCTCCTGTCGCGACCTCAAAAAAAAAAGGGGGGGTTTCGCAACGACCTTGCCTAAAACGGAAATGCAGTCGAGTAACCTCAAGTAAACCCGAGTAAGCGAAGGGGTCTTGCTTTGCTTGGTTGAAGACCGTCTTTACTTTACTTGGTTGTTACGTAATCAACCAATCCCAACCAACCAAGTCAAGTAACTTGGTTGTTGGACACACTGGCTCCAACGCTTCAACATCCTCGCTTGTCATCCGCGGGCTCATGGCCCGCAAGTCATCCGGTTCAATTGCTGTCTCGACAGGGTCGCTGGTGTCTTGGCTAGGAGCACGAATGGACGAATGTGGCTGGCGCCCTCGCCAGCCAACCGACCCGATCATGGCTGGATGTGGATCGTAGGGCCCAAAGCTAGGAAGGAGATGCTGCCCGTCCATCTTTGTCATGTTAAATACATAGGATAGCTGGGACCGATTCTGTGGAAGGAAACTCGTATAATCGTGTGTGGCTTAAAAATAGAGCCGCTAAATGAGCTTCATATTTCATAAGCCTCGCGGAAGCAGGGCTGAGAAGAGACGACCTGGGGGGAGTGACGCGGTGGTGTACAGCAATTTGAGAACGATGAGGGCTATCATACCCCACTTCACCGATTTGGAAATGCCGTCATAGTTGGTGAATTTTGGGGTCAGAATGACATCAACTCTCTGCAGTTGGCCGGATGGATTGGTCGCATCAATCATCAATCTTATCAATGCCGGTTTTCGGGGTACAGATGCAAATAGTGGCGAGGAATATATTCTACAAAAAAATCAACAACAGCAATATCGATCAAGAAAATTATATCAATTGAAAGCGAAAATATCGCTCATCTCATAGACTTACCCTTCTCATAATGCAGCGCTGTGAACCGATTTTATTGTCTTTTTCAGGCGTCAATTGATGACTTGCTGGGGATGTTATGGACCGTGCGTCGCAAAAGATAAGAGCTCTTATCAAACAGCCTGACACCCCTTGTATCCTCAAACCTGGGTGATTGCATCTGAACTCAAGGGCCATAGCGGCTCCGTTAGGTCGGTGGCCTTCTCACACAACTCGGAGCTCGTAGCGTCAGCCTCGGAGGACCAGACGGTACGGATCTGGCGCACCGACGCTGGTGACTGCGTCCAGACAGTTCACGTTGGGTTTGCATGCACGCCTACTTACAGATCTTGGCGCCATTACTGTACATAAGCCACTAGTCGCAGAGGCATCTGTGGCATCTACTTCGCTAGTTATGCTGAACCACATTCGGCGAGGAGGGAAATTGGCGGCCGCCTCAGTGTTGACTGGAATGGTCAGTAGGCAGGTGTCCGACACGTGACAGGGTCAAATCGGTCTAGCGGCCGGAATTGCTGTGCGTTACGGCACAGGGAAATTGATGATAATAAAGGGGCCAAATAGGCGATTGCAATTGTGATGATTACAGTCGTAATAGGGCTGTTATCGTGACTTGTGATCGATGTATCTGCTTGTTGCTTGTCTGAGGATTTCCCCTCTTTTCGGCTCAATCCAGCCTCCCTTATCCTTAGTCATCCTCGCGGCCGGGTCTCTCCGTCTGACAGCAAGTTGGGGGCAAAATCGGCGGGCGGAGCGGGTCAGGCTGAGGAACAAGAGGGGCAGCGCCAACGATGGCAGGATCGCTCACCAGAGTCGTCGGCTGTGGAGGGCACGCTGCCAACGGCTGCGTTGGACGAAGGGGAATTGGACATGGTTGTGAGGATGGTGAACGAGCAACGTCTGGGGGATTTTTGTTTCCCATAGTTCGGATAGAGTGCGATGAAACGGCTGCGCACAGCACTGGTTAGCAACCACTCCGGAGCCTCTGCAGGGGCGGGTTCGGTGCCCGGTCTTTGAGTGTTGAGGGGCGAGCCCACATGCAAAACGGACAAGGGAATCTTGCGCTGAATTGAAAGCAAGGTTTTTCTTGAGTTGACTAGTTTACGGGCGTTCACGCCTACAGTGGGTGGCAATAAGTTTGAATCAATTATCAGGTACCGCCGGATTGTTTTAGCTTAATTAGGAAGAGTGATGATGTTGCTTTTAAGTTTCAGCTCTTCTTCTTGCAGAGGAGGTTTACTGCCGTTAAGTGGTTCAGAGTGAATTTTAAAGCGGCATGACAATAAAATTAAAAGATACCCGTAGGGCTATTCAAACTTATTGCAACAGCTTGCGCCCGCTCGCTGGTGCCATGACCCACCAGGACTCGGTCAATGAGTTTCGTTACTTCATTCCCCACGAACTCTCGCCGTCTGTCCGCTATCTGAGGCCTGGAATGCTTTTACTTCCGCCTTTCGTGGTGGTTTGAGTTTCTCTATGTTTTCCGTTCTTCGTTGTCGTGTCCTCATCCATGCGATATTAATAACTATGCCCAATCCCTCCCACTTTCCGGCTGCCTCCTGGAGCTTCATCGGCCAGTTCCGAGCTTTGAGCTGATCCAATGTCTTCGCCGCTCAGCTTCACTCCATGGAGGAGGAGGGCATTGAGCTCGACCTCGCAGCGCGATCCCCCGCAGCTCCAACCTGCCGATGGCTTCAGCTCGAGCCCTTCGCATGGTTCCCACCAAACTTCTACTACTGCTACGCAAGCTCGCCCGACGTCCATCAGCTCCGCGCCCAGCCATCGAGAGCCCATTCGATCCTTTATTCACAGCTCTGTGCGAGATGACTTACTGGGTATGTTTAGTTAATGCGCTTAACGCCCTTATCATCTCCACACCATCGCCTGCTTACACCCAGCTTTTGCTTCCAAATAAAAAAAATTGAAGACAATCCAAAATCGCTAACTCCTGCGGACTAGTTCCGGTAGATAGTGTTCAAAATGCGAGAAACATTCGTCAAGACACCGCGGAGCTTGCCACCTACCTCCTCTCAGACGGACAAGCTCCCCCAAGCCCCGTATTCCTACGCTCGCGATCATCCGTCCACGAAGTTGCCGTGTCCGATTACGGCGACGAGTCTTCCATAACTGACCATGCGCGCAACTCGACAACGACTGTAGAGGTATCTGAGCCGCCATCGCCAGAGGCCGAGCGCGACACACATGCGCCCGCCGGGCCCTCGGTTCTTGCAAACCTCCTCAAGGGCTCCCCTCCTCAGTCGATGGCTCAACATCACCCTCCCGAGACCGAACATGAAGAAGACGATGGGGACCGAAACCAGCCCGAGCCGCGTTTCCATACCGATGCCAGTTCGGAGCGCACGCCACTGCTGTCGAGGGTGACTTCAGGCGGCAGGCGGTCTTACACGGAGGATCTTGAGGGTCTGAAATCTCGCGCAAAGCGTCCTTGGATAAGCGGTTTGGTAGAAGCAGGCCACAAGGTGGAAGAACGAGTGACACATAGCGTTGCGGTCGCCGTCAATCTGCGCCGCTGGGATGGCAAGGCAATATGGCACAACACGGTGGTTACTCACGTCTCATGCTTGCCCGCCGTGACTGTTGGTCTATTGCTCAACATTCTAGATGCGCTCTCTTACGGTGCGTTAAACTGTTATGGGGCCTTATACAATTCGCTGACGGATAACAGGTATGATTCTTTTTCCTCTGGGAAAGCCAATCTTTTCACATCTAGGATCTGCCGGTATCTCAGTTTTCTATGTCAGCACCATCGTGTCACAAATCACATTCTCATCGGGCAGTATCTTTAAGGGCGCCGTGGGGTCTGAATTGGTGAGTCTCTGATAAGGTAGTATGGCGCAATTCCGGCGTCATTGACTAACACGCCGCAGATCGAGGTGGTGCCGTTCTTTCACAACATGGCGTTCCGAATCACCGATACGGTTGGAGAGAATAACCCTGACGCCACCATTGCCACCACTATCGTGTCATACTCCATAAGTGCCATGATTACCGGCCTCGTCTTCTATCTCATGGGCCGATTCAAGGTTGGATATATGGTGGGGTTCATCCCCCGGCACATCTTGATTGGATGCATAGGTGGCGTCGGATGGTTCTTGGTCGCTACGGGGTTCGAGGTATCGGCTCGCCTCGACGGTAGTCTGGAATATGACCTCGACACGCTGAAGAAGTTGACAAACCCATCAACCGTACCGCTCTGGGTTGTCCCCCTGATACTGGCCATTCTTCTCTTCTACGAGCAGTCAAAAATTACCTCCAAGTTCTTTTTGCCTTTGTTTATCTTGGCGATTCCCTTGGTTTTTTACTTTTTTGTATTGGCTCTCGACGTGTTGGATGTGGATACATTGCGCGACCAAGGATGGATTTTCCAAGGGCCACCCTCCTGGGAGCCGTGGTGGTATTTCTACACTCTCTACCGTAAGTGCTTTTCACTCTCTATAGATGTCTTTGGCAACCATTCTAACAATCACATCAGAGTTCAAACTTGTGCGCTGGGATGCAGTCGTCGAATGTATCCCCGCCATGTTTGCCTTAACCTTCTTCGGCATCCTACATGTCCCGATCAACGTCCCTGCCTTGGCCCTGAACTGCGGCGAAGACCACGCTGATCTCGACAAGGAGCTGAGGCTTCATGGCTATTCCAATTTCCTGTCTGGTTGCTTTGGCAGCATCCAGAACTATTTGGTCTATGCGAACACCGTGTTTTTCATGCGGTCAGGCGGAAACACACGCCTCGCAGGCTATATGCTAGCTGCCGCCACCTTCGGCGTCATGCTTGTTGGCCCATCACTTATCGGATTCATTCCGGTCATGATGGTGGGCATTTTGATCTTTGATCTGGGCTTTGAGCTCATGTTGGAGGCGCTATGGCTCCCCCGCAAGAAGCTCAAGCTCGCTGAGTACATAACCGTAGTCGTCATTGTGCTCGTCATGGGCATTCACGACTTTGTGGTGGGTATCGGGGCTGGCATCTTGCTAGCCTTCGCATCACTCATTCTACAAACTTCACTGGTGTCAGCTATCCGTGGAAACTATTCCGGTGACATTGTCACTTCCACTGTGAGGCGCAATCTCTGGCAGCATCACTACCTGCACCGGGTTGGCTGCCAGATTTATATTGTGAAGCTCACGGGGTATCTCTTCTTCGGAACCGTTGTGAGCGTCGAGGAGAAGATTCGATGCCTGTTGGAGGACAGTGCATTTGCCAAGCAGCCCATCAAGTTCCTAATATTGGACTTGTGGCACGTTTCTGGCCTTGATTACTCGGCCGGTGAAGCGTTCAATACCATCAGTAGGCTTCTCAACAACAAGGACGTTGTTTTTGTCCTGAGTGGTGTTGACTGCGACAGTGAGCTTGGTCGAAACCTGAGGGCCGTTGGATTAGGAAGCGATGGAATCGATGTCATGATGGTGCCCGATCTTAACTCTGCATTGGAGAGCTGCGAGAACGAGCTTCTAAAAACCCTATATGCGAGACAGGAGGAGCTTGCTTTGAAGCGAGTTTCCATCCAGAACTTGGATGTCCCTGCGAGATCTTCGACTGCGTTCTCCTCATTCGACCCGCCCTTCAACTCACCTCGGCGAAACCATCTTGTCGAGGCTGCCCAGGATGCACTGAGCAGTGTCGACGTGCGGCGTCCATCCAGATGGATGAGCTTCCAAGAGCCTCTTAGGCTCATGCTCCAGATCTTCCAGGGCCTCAGTGAAAGAAACGAGGAAAGAAACGAGGACTTCTGGTTCCCAGCAACCTCATACTTTACCCGACGCGAGTATCCGGCCGGTACCATTCTTTTCCGGCGCGGAGAGTCGGCGAACGGCTTCTACATGTTGGAACGGGGCATCATCCGGGCTGAATACGACCTCCCTCAGGGATGGCTTTGCGAGAGCATCGTGGCGGGCACGACCTGCGGCGAGCTCCCCTTCTTTTCCGATACTGATCGGACGGCGACTGCGGTGGTGGAGAGAGATTGTGTCGTCTGGCTTATGGACCGGGAGCAGTGGGCCAAGATTCAAATCGAGCAGCCGGAGGTTGGTAGGGAACTGTTGAGGGTGTCCCTGAAGCTCACTAGCGAGCGCATGAGCGCTATTACCTCGTACATCTTGACGACGGCGGGTTAGATCTCGACCGGAATATCGAATGTCAAATCATCAGGGAACGCAAAATAAATAAAGAGTAGTGCTATTCGGGCTGTATGATATTGCTATCCGGGCTGTATTGATCACATGACCACGTAATTTTTAACCGCATTCGGCAAATGCTCCCCGCCACACCAAAATTACAGTGTAAGTCAAAGAACGCGAATAACATCAGGCCAATTCAATCAAGGTCAACACATCACAACAGCCCGCGAGCCCGGCTACAGCCAAATCGCTCAAAAAACGCATTTCCGGTATTTCCTCTAAAAAAATAGTATTTCTATCGGTCCGACTAATATTCCGGCTGCGTAGCCGGAATGATAATGACATCTTCAACGACTGACGACGCTGATGACTGCGACCGGGCCGGAGCCGCGGCCCCGGCGCCCCTACCTCTGCCTCGTCCTCCTCTAGATCTTCTTTTCCTTGTATTTGTATGGCCTCTTGATCTTGGCGTCGACAGTTTTCGGGACTGTTGGCTGCTTAGTGTGTCCACAAGCTCGGTCTGTGACAGCGTGCGCCGTACGCTTGGGTTGAGCCGCCGGGTCGTCTGTGGGTTTTGGCGAGGCTGCCGGGGGGTCTGTTGGCTTTGGGTCT
Source organism: Ilyonectria robusta (assembly GCF_021365365.1). Taxonomy (NCBI): domain Eukaryota; kingdom Fungi; phylum Ascomycota; class Sordariomycetes; order Hypocreales; family Nectriaceae; genus Ilyonectria; species Ilyonectria robusta. Next base: position 180,403 of record NW_025764480.1, read on the forward strand.
GTTGCTGGAGACTCGAGGTCACACTGGCTTGTAGATGTGAGGGTATCATGAGCTTCCTATTTATAGGTATTCGAGGTCGGCCGCGGAGGTTAGCGACAACGTCAGGGTCGCGGATCAGCAGGAGTGGCTCTTCGAGGTCCTAGAGGTAGAAATTAGCAGATTTCTTATATAAAGAGCTGTGATTCCTACCAGAGGTTTATTGAGCCACCAGCGGGGCAGGATAACTTCCTTTAATAACGGCTCTTTAGTTACTAGCAAGTCGTAGATATAGTGACTGCAGAGAAGACCATATTGCTGTGTGAAGGTGCCGGAACATGGTCTCAACGGCTCGGGGGTCTGCTGCGTAAGTGATAGTAAAGCTGCCTCAGCAAATCGATGCTGCTTGACAAGCAAATCGACAGCAGCGTAGGTTATTTGTAAGGGAGCCTCACCAAGCCATTCCCGGCCCATGTATTCTCGTTGCTGATGCATCATCATTCTGGCTGCTTGTTGCTCATAGTCACGCTGCTTCTTTTTCAACATCTGTTGGATAGCTTTGTGTAGGCGAAGCAGGTCACCGGTGCCGGTGACTAGGAATGACTTTACATCCTTGTGGGCAGTCTCAACAGAGCTGTTAACCCTCTGGCCGAAGTTGCGATAGCGGCAAATGTAGCACTTTGCCCACTGTTCCCGCCAAGGCATATACTCCCTTGAGATGTATCGAAGGATCGACTTTTGCTGTGGGTTGTATGCATCGTTCATCGAGGCCCAAGCCGCCTCGAAGTCACTCACTTGGTCGGCATAGATGACTCGGTGCCAGGCGGAAAACATCGTCTCGCGGGTCAATTCACCTTGTGTGCTAGGCGGCGGTGCTGGTGATGCTGAGTCTCAGTTGCCGTAAGTTCCTTCATTGGCCTCGTGATAGAGGGCTTCATGATGTCGATTACTGAGACTAGGCGTTGGCACATAATCGTCATCATCGTCATCATCGTCAGTATCTTCATCAGCATCGGCGTCTTTTGGGTCCTTCCAACGGGCTGTGATTTTCGCCTTGATGTTGGCGTTGATATGAAAGACGCATAACTGCTGCTGCGTGTCTGGAAAGGTTACATAAAGGGCGTTTTTAGGGCTATTTCCTTGTTAGTAATAACAACAGAAGGCACTCGGATTCCAAGAAAACGGCGGAAATCATCCACTTGGTCACAAAGCCACTGAAATCCTTCCTCTTTTTCGGAGTTGATGAGACCAAAGCCAGAGTTAACAACAGACTTTTGGCCTGTGACGCCAGTGACCTGGAAAAGGTACATTTTAAAGCGGTTAGTCTTATATGTATTGTCCATACCAAGAACCTCTGGAAACCTCTTCCACATCAGCTCACACCAAGGATAAGTCCAGAAATGTTACAGGCTGGAGCCTGGGGATACGGCTGCGGCTGTGCCGAAGCCGGAGTCAAGACGCTAGCAACTACTAGTGTTAAACCGACAGGGTCTACGGAGGACACGGGAAGTCCCCTGGCAACCGGCTGGAAGACTTCCCGAAGACTTCCCTGGAACTACTATAAGACTGTATGAAGATTCCTGCAGAAGGAAATCCTCTTCTCTTCCTTAGATTTAGATAGACAATTCACAGCACTCTTTGCACGGAAGATCCTCGAAGGGCCAGCCCTTAACAAGAAAACACCCTCAACTTTGCGGTCAGCGCTATACCGTACGAGGTGCTTGAGACCCTGATCTTGGAGGGAGCCGATCCGCGCCTGCGTCGCTGTTTTGCCGCTGAGAGATGCCTGCCGCAGCTTCTGACGGTCATTATAGATGTCTTTTTGTCGAAAGAAAGACGGCTCAATCGTTACATCACGTATGATATCACTCATCTCGCGGGCGGGGAGGGATTTGTGCTTGAAAAGAGATTGCTCGACTTCTAGCTGCTCTGGTGTGCGGCGGCGATGCATCACGTGTGCGGACGGGTCGAGGGACGGGCCGTGGTTGTGATCAGAGACCGCGACTCGGTAGGTCCAGAGATAGTTGAGCTTTTGCGTTGCTGACGCTGTGATCTTAAACGGGCAGCCGACCTTTTGCGTACTGGATTTGCGTACATCAGCAGCTTCACACTCACGAGCGTCACCGCGGTCACAACGCAGTTGAATATAAGTTGGTTGCTTAACGCCATGAATCTCACGATAGTTACCCGGTGACTTCTTCACCAAGGCGGCGCCGTTCTTACGATAGAAGTCTTGCAGAGACTTGACGAGGTCATCCAGAGACGAGAATTGCGCTGACGGCGGCGGCGGTGGGATTTGAGAACCCAGGGAAAAGATGCCGTGGATGGCATCGTCTTCAGCGTGAGATTGAGTCATTGTGACTTATGAGAAATGGTTGTGTGGAATAGCAGAGGGACGACGTGATGGTAAAAGGTCTAAGTTGGCCTAGGAATTGCGATCCGATATCGCGGGGTGTTGTAAGTGAGGGTGGTCACGTGGCCGCGAGATTTTCCTAATGTGGCTAGCGTTCTCAAAGTCATGTGACAAATTCCCTCTTTAGGCAAGCGTATTTTGGGTACAGCCCGGATAGCAATATTATACAGCCCTAATAGCACTACTCTTGAATTTTTGCTTAGCAGTAGGTGGGTATTGTTGAGACCCAATCTGCAAAAGTAATGGGTACCCACACTGATGCTAGTATGAATGTGGTATATATGCCTGGTCCTTTCAACAGGTATTAGCAGTAGGTGGGTACTGGATGGTAAGGGGTGGGGTTGTTACGGACGGCTATATCTAGCACTGGGTCAAAACGAGTTTCTGGATAGATCCACGGCGGCCGTGGGCACGGACTACTACTGGCTAGATGCAAACCGCTAGTCCAAATTAAGCAATAGCCAATACAATCGCTTTAAAAGTTAGGAATTGTGGATCCCCTACCGCATCCCAGCTTTTCCAGCCCTTCCTTTAACGCTCTTTTTCCCTCCCAACCAATTCAACCGACCAGGTAGGTTCTACCCCGACCACTGGATTTCCACCCCGCGCCCACACAATACCCTCTTGCTGCATACGCCACCGATCGGGAGCGATCAGGTCAACACGCAGCGTCTTTTTCGCGTTCAGTACCGTCCAGAACCGTCGCAATTGAGCGCCTGCGCGGAAGCGATCGCTCAATTGCGACGGTCAACTGGCCTACTCCCTTGCCTGGCAGTCACGTGCCTGAGCGCCTGCCCGGCCTTTGTTCTGGTTCTCGCCTTTCTGGCCTTTTTCAGCAGTTTCCGCAGTTACCCAATAACCGGTTTTTGCCCCACCTTCCACGCGAAATCCACATCTCGTACGGCCCCGTACGGCTCCTTCCGGCCTCCACCTCAACTTCATTTACATTTTACCCATGTTTCCCCCCCCCCGTTCTGCTCCGTACATATGCTAACACTCGCGTACAGCCCCGGTTTGTCGATAGCCATTTTTCGTACAATTTTCCGTACGCCTCGGCTCCCGAACACCCCCGAACGACAATGCCTCGCGGATCTCGCTCCGGTAAGGGCAGAAAGGGTGGAAAGGGCACGTCCGGAACCGCTCCGACCCCGAACGACGCTCCGGCCCCGAACGGAGGCGGCTCGGCCTCGAACGACAGCGGACGCGCCTGCTCGGAGCTGCCCGACTTCCAGCCCTGGGTTCCCCCCAACCATCCTAGCTGGACGCCCCCGGACACTCGCGTTCACGGCCATCAGCTCCCGAACGCGGAGCTAGAGGATGACCAGCCGGACGAGACCGTTAGCGAGCATTTAACCGCCTGGGTCCTTAAGCGTACGCTCCCGTTCTTGCCCAGTTTTTACCCGCTCACGCCAGTTCTAACCCGTCTGCCAGACGTCTCCAAGAATGTTTCCGCCGCCGTTCGTGCGCTCGCCCAGAACTACTTTAAGGTTTGTCTTTCGCTTCCACCCGTAGCCGTACGGCACTATGTGATAACGTACGCTTACGTTCACGTTAGATCAAGCGCATCATGGGCGTCCGTACCCGTCCGGGCGCGGACGGAACCGCTTACTACAACACTCTCAACCTAAAGCGGGGTGCCAATTGTGACGCGGCCTTCCACCATCTGTACGGCAACTTACGGTCCGGAACGGACGCGTGCGGCCCGTGCCAGAGGGGTTTGGGCCCGTTCGACAGCTGCGTTCAGATCAACGGTGCCTGCGCGAACTGTCGCTATAACTCCGCGGCTAAGCGCTGCACTCTCTACGGTACGTACGCCCCCGTTTGCCCCCGTTCTTCCCCGTTCTAGCCAGTTCGCTCCCGTTCTGACATATTTTTTTAGTCAAGGACGGAGATGCTAAGCCTAGGGGTAAGAAGCGCGGCCGTAAGCGTAAGGCCCTTGACGATGACGATGACATTCTTGACGCCATCCGTTCCGTCCCCCTCAAGCACCTCCGTACGCTCGCGGACGTCTTTAATAAGGTCGCCGACGATGTCGAGGACGAGACTGGTATGTACATCCCCGTCCATCCCTGTACGGGAGCGTGCAGGCCCATACAGCTTTGAACGGAGGGCTAACTTTTTCCAGATGAGTCTGATTCTGATTAAGTCATTTTCGTTGGCGTTCAGGACAGTATACCCCGCGACCGGCCCCGTCTGGCTTCGCATGGTCGGTCGGCATCACGTTTTTGGAAAGGTTTTTTGACATACCGTTCTTGTCCGCAGACTTTTTTTCTTTTTTTTTTTGGGGGGGGGGGGGGGGGGATGGACGAACAGGCCTGTTCGGAAATGTGAACTCCTCCTGTTCATTCATAACCGTTTTGGTCTTTCGGTATTTCAGATAGTCCGGCTCCGTATGGGGGGTTTCGCCCCCGTACGGCCCAGAAATGGACCTTATGCTCTTTATTTTTCCTTCCCCTACGCATATGATTCTATCTTAACATTTTATTATTTATTCATTGAAATATCTTCTATACGCCCCCGAACGTCCCCGAACACGCCGATCTAATGCCACGACAGAGGATCGATCTCGAGCCCTACCGGGAACAAATCCGTGGGAAATGGCAACTACGCTGGACGAACGCGGCCTTATGCGAATGGCTCCGGACGGATTTGAACGTTCCTGTTTCCGATACTACCTTGAAGCGCTTTCTTCGAATCTGGGGCTTCCAACGTGAGGGTCGTACGGAAGTGACTGACGCCCTCCGGGACCGTTTACGCTTCCACTTCTTCGAACACTACCTTACGGACGAACGGTTGCTCCAAGTGCTACAATCTGAGGGGTTTTCTATTACCCAAAAAGGCCTCGTACGGCTACGCCAAGAGATGGACCTCCGAAAGCGGCATACCCGAGAGGAAAACATTACCCTGCGAGAACAAGCCATCGGTCGTATCGCCCAAGCGGTTGATCCAACTCGCCGTTTGGCAGGTTACGGGCGCGAATACCTCCGAACGGAGCTGCGCCAGCAAGGATTCTCTACAAGCCGAGATGTCCTTTACTCTGCCTACAAAGAAGTCCACCAAAGGAGCTTCCGAGACCGGCTGGACGAGTTCAGACGGCGCCGTACGGGCTGGACCTGCCCTGGGCCTAACTTTATCTGGTCTATCGATGCGTACGATAAATTAAAGCCGTACGGCTTTGAGATCTACGCTGGGATTGACGCCTACTCGAGATATATCCCTTGGTTTTTCGTTGGCTTTAGTACGCACACGTCTATCGGCGTTGGCCTCCAATATCTCTCGATCATTCGCGAACGTGGCTTTACGCCGCGGATTATACGGGCTGATCGTGGGAAGGAAACTCCGGTTGTTGCTGGCCTCTATTGGTATCACTCGAGTCACACTGGGCGCGAACGGATACAACCGCTCACGGGCGAGGCCGTACCGATCAAGTTCAAGGACTGTTTTGTATACGGCAAGAGCATCCACAACGTCAAGATCGAGAGCTGGTGGAATCGTCTTTGTAAAGGCCGTTCGCAGTTCTGGCGGGTAAGATACTATTATACGCCCCCGAGTACCCCTAAACGCCTCCGTACTGACATGTTTAGACGGTCTTTGGAACCCTACATACAATAGGGCTTTTCGAACCCAGTCATATCTACGATCAGATTGCCCTTCTCTATATATATATGGAACCCTTAGATACGGACCTGCGCGGTTTCGTACGGGTATGGAATAACCATTACATCCGTAAACAGCCCAACCGACCTCATGTTGTCCCTGGGGTCCCGTACGTCCTCTTTCACCACCCCGAACAGTCCAGTACGGAGGATTACGGGGAGCCAATCATTCCAGCCGTACTAGAGGAGATGGAGGAGCTTCTTGGTCATAGATCATTCGATCTATCGTCGTATCTCTCTGCCGAGGTATTGGCGCTCTGCAAGTCCGTACTCAGCCGTTCGGTCAGGGATGGGAGCGAACAGCGCCGTGTAAATGGTGTCGATATTCCTCTTTATCGCTCGTACATTTACTTACGTGAACAACTTGAGGATCACCATAAATCCGGAGTCGACCCACGATTACACCTCCAGGAGCCGCCAACTGGAGGTATTCGACATCTAGAGGATGAACTGAGGACACGAGGATTTGATCTGGACGGGCATGTTCGTGGGGGAACGGATGATTCCGATAACGAATGGGATGTAAATTCGGAGACAGGGTCAGCTCGAAACTAGCTATCAAGCGAGGTCTGTAGTCTCCAGACAGGCCTGTTCAGAACCTTTCGCGTGCGAACGTGTACCCTTGAATACTTCGAAGGGGTCGGACTGCAAAGGGTTATCCCCAAAGAGATCTTCGCAATCGTCGTCTATACTACATCCTTCAGATGTCCGCCGAACAGGCTTGTCCGTCCCGTCGTTGACCTTTACCCCCCGGACGGGGCCGTTCATCTCCGCTTTGACTGAATCCTGTTGAGTTGACCCGCTGGCCTCGGCCTTGACCGGTATGGCTACCTTCTTGTTGACCTTCTGTACTGGCCCATCCGCTTCCGTTTTGATTCGTTTGGCTGTTGAAGTAGACCGTTTCTCAACCTTGACTGTAATACTAGCCAGTGGCTCGGACGTATTGCGTTTACGTCCTTGTGGCTGGGCCAGTACGGTCCTTTTCCCCTTCGTACTGACCTTTTCATCCCGTTCTGGTTGTTCGGCCGAGATGCCAGTACGTAGGTGTAGGCGGATTTCCGACCGAGGTAGAAGTCCTGTCTGCAACAGGAATGCCCATAGCTGAGTGGACTCGTACGCCGCCTCACAGAACCGAACGTTCAAGTTCAGGCTTAGTGGCTTCCCATCGATAGGAATAGCTGTCCACTCCCGTTCAGCCAGTTTCGCCCACTCCCCCGAGTTCGAGAAGAACCGTTTGATGATGGCGGACATCAACTGCTGGTGTGTATCCGTTTCCAGGGCCGTACTGAACTGTACTGCCATCGGAAACCTATGTACGGCCATGACGTCGAACCACTCAAGAGTCTCGATACCACCAGACTCGGCCGTACAGTAATTCCCAGCGTACAAGTACAACGAAATCCCGATCTTACGGGGCTGCATAAGCTCCGTACTACTCCGTTCGGCCTTACTCTTGTCGTTCTGAATGCTAGTCTGGCGGGCTTTATCAGCTTCTCGAAGAGCAGAAGAGAAAGCGGTTGCGCCGGCTCGATGAGTAGACACCGCGGGCGACTCGGCGTTTGAGGCGTACAGTGCCGGTTGGGGGCGTTCGGTCGCTTTAAAGGCCTTTCGGGTTCGGTCGGGTAGGTTCTGGAAGTCCACCTCTTCAAGGTCATCGTCAGAGGAAGCGTTGGAGGGCTTGTCGGCTAGGAGGGTGCCACAATACGGACAGGAGACCCAAGAGGGGTTATCCCGTAAGATCGTGGCATGTTGAGTACGGGCCCGGCCGGGGCAGTACAGAAGAGTTGGGGCCATAACGAATTATGATAGATCTAGGACATTGCGTTAAATGAAGAGGGATAAATGTGCGAGCGGCCCGTCTGGGGGCGAACGGCCACGTAAATGCTCGTCCGCCCCCGGACGGGCCGCTCGCACACATTTTCAAATACCTTTAGGTAGTAGGGTGTACATGGATATTGATTAATCCATATACTCAGGGGGGGTCGGCGGCAAGGGTGGTGTGGGGTGGGGTCCCTGTATTGACGAAAATGGATGGAAAATGCGTTTTGACCCAGTGCTAGATATAGCCTTCCGTACCCTCCGGCTGATCCGTGCACCCAGGACCCATGATGAAAGTGAGTGTGACAAGGATAACGCCACATTGGGACAGGGGCATTCCAGCAGCCCCTGCGCGCGCAGCCAGTTAGAGCAAGTTGCCGACTGAGACCAAGTGCGGGATCGCTTTTGATTTGCCGCACTTACCTTGATCATGTCTGGGTATGCCGGTATGCTTGGGAAAGCCTTTTCCATGGCAATGTAAGGGACCGTATCAACACTTGAGGCTAATAGATTACTTTCCTGCCAGGAAATACCGCAAAATAGGTAGGTGGCTCCAGCCCAAACTTCTGTCAGTTGCTAAAGAGTGAGAGTTCGCCTACCCAAAAGCCAGCTGACGTCACCGAGTGTCAGCCCCGCGTAGCCCGGACAACGAAGTAATGATATGGGTTGACGGAGAAACATGCCCATTTATGGCACGAATGAACATGACAGAAAGGTACCTTCTTGCAAAGGAGCTTCCAATCAGCGGAATAATTCGGCGGTAGAAATGGCCTCGGCCTTTCTGTGCAGAAATTCGAGCTGCGTGTCAGCTTTAGGATTCGGGTTCCTTTTGCTGCTGAAGTGTCGAATCTCAGCCCTCTCACCGGACGCTAAGGTGAAGGCTGGTACTATGGCATAGAGACGACGGCAACGGCTTGATCTCCACATAACGAAAGTTGATGGCCGAGGATTCTCATCAGTGCTAGAAACACTGTCTTCTCGCCACAGTTCCTCACTAACCCAGGACCATGCCGGCAGCGGCCCAACTGCAGAATGCGGTGGAACGGATAGTAGCGCAAACACAAACTTCAACCCCCTACACGGGAAACTCCGCCGGGGCGATGTACCGGCGTTCCGCAAGCCATAAAATGGCATCCAAAATGCGTCATGTAAGGGGAGCGTCGATCACAGTGCAGCAGGCCCATTACCTGCCTCCCCTCACCGGGCCCTCCAGGAATGCGAATGGAACAGCGCCACCTGGCTCAAAATCAATCCGCGCCCCTTTCAAATTTTGTCCTCTGAATGTTTCATCCCCATGAAGCGATCGTGATCCACGATATTACGACTCTGGACCCACCCACAAGGTTTTCGTCTCTTAAGCGCTAAGAGCAGCAGATGTCACGCTTGCATGACGTCTGGATATCAGCGGCCCGTGGCGTTGGTATCTGCCACTTTCACATGGCTTCCCCTGTCAACGACGCACCGGGTGCCGTTGCTGCCCCAGCGGTGCACAGGCCAGGGGTGGATAGGGTCACTTCGGCCACAGGAAAGACCAACACCTCGCGTGATAACGATTCGCATCAGTGGCTATTCTAGCAATGACTCGCGCAACGCCTGTCTTCCTGTTGTGCCAGTGGCATCTTGTGTTTGACATAATAGACGCTGCCCAAGACATTGATTCTTTCGCGCCGCGGAAATCTGGAAATACACCGAAACCCTGGCGCTCATCGAGCGATGGTCGGCGTTTTGCTCATTCTTAATTTTCTTCTCGACGACGGGGGCTACCAGGCTAGAGATTGCACATTAGGTGCTGGATTGTACAGAGGAGGGAGCCGACGAGATGTTATGCTAATTTGAAGGTACAGTCAGATCTACTAGGAATCGCATCCACTCTCGCGACACTCAACCACTCCAGCCTCCAACCCTAGAGCGCTACTCCTATAGTGATGTTCAACCTGAAAGTCGTCAACATTCTATGTTGATCACTTAGCCCGGGTTACGCCATACTTCCCTCCCCGGAGTTTACCAGAAATACAAATTGGCTTTAGCATGGCGCCAAACGCTATGCCACTCCACAAGCAACGTCCGTGCTGAGTCTAGACCAGTCTTCGGCAAGGCCGTGCTCTCTGAAAGTTTGCCTGAAGCTCTAGAACCTTTCTAACTGGAGTCGTCTTCAGGTACTGAAGCCTCCTATGCTGTTAATGGTGGGCGATTTTCAGGCGGGGGGTAGGAAGGCTTGAATTCCAGCCAATCTGTGCCGAGGCCGGGGATGCTTGCGGGCGTCATGACGTACTCAAGTCAGTGCTTTGTCACTAGATCCGTACGAGGGCTGGACTTTAGCTTCCGTGACTCAAGCTATTGACTGGCGACTGATGATACACCAACACCATGGGCAAGGATACCTATCTTGATCACTATCGTCCTTCATTTAAATTATGATGCCTCTTCTGAATGGAACCAGAGTCTGGCTAAAGTTACGGTCATTCTAAGTTGATATCAACCTATACTTGGTTCACAATGATCACACTTCTCTCTCCCCATTTTGTCCTCCAAGAGGTCACCGAAGATGATCTTGCTCTTGCTTCGCTAGCCTGGGGCTTCACGATCGGCTTTGGATGGCTCACCACCTGGACAGCCATGAAGCAAACAAAACGTATGTACGAGAGACGCGGCCTTCTCGTATTCCGCAGTGCCTATGTCTGGATGATTTGGCTCGAGATTCTTGTATGCCTCATCTTCAGCATTATCTGTTGGTTGCACTTGAAAGGCATAATTCCCCCGAGGTAAGCGTTGATCCCCTATGTATTAGATGATTCCTCCTCGCACAGCCCACGTTTCCTTTCGGTGCAACAAGTCTGATGGTAAGGGCAGTTGAGAGTGTGAGGAGGGATCTCTTGGTAATGTAACGTTTAAAGGGGGTACTAAACATTAAATCTTCTAGTTTCGCGTTCTACTTTTGCATTCGTAAGCAGTCTAAAAGCACCCTAAGTTGCTAAGAATAAGATAATAACCTCCATAGTTACTACATGGGCACTTCAAGTAAGTATGCTCCACTTACCCTTCTAAAGTTTATCAATGATTCTAACCAGTTTAGGTTCAATTTCTTCTCCAAATTATCATTAATCGTTGCTCTATCCTTCTCACAGATTCAGTAACGGCATACCGTCTTAAGGTCGGTGTTGCAGTCTTAATCACAGCCGTTAATATCTCGGTCTATAATATTTGGATCCCCGCCCGTCTCCAGATCTCAGAGAGATATATCTGGATCAACGAGTGGTGGGACCGTGTCGAGAAGGGGATCTACCTTCTTGTCGACGGAGCACTCAATTTCTATTTCATTCGCGTTGTTCAACAGAACCTAGTGGCAAATGGCTTAACTAAGTATAAGAGTCTGGTCAAGTTCAATATGTGCATCGTCGGATTCTCCCTCAGCATGGATGTGCTTATTATCTCTATGATGAGCTTGCATAACACGTTCGTGTAAGTCAACTCCGTTATATTTCCCTACATTGCATGAACCGACAAACTTTCAAGACGAGGAAAAGCGGGATAGATAATAGGAGACACTTCTAACTATGAATTCAGTTACATGCAGTTTCATCCCTTCGCATACATAGTCAAGCTCAAGATCGAGATGTCAATGGCAGACTTGATAGGGAAAATTGCCAGACAGCGACAATGCGGTGTCATCTCTAATGGCACTTTTTGCGACCTGGAGACAACGCGACAGGGAACCGTTCCAAGTAAAAGCCTCACGACCACGTATAGTAGGACAAGAGTCTCCACGGAGGGAATCCGTACTGTTCGCGGAGTTGATGCAGTATCTATCGAGTTGCAGGAAGGACTAGATGGGTCAGCTGCCTTCAATGGCCGGTCAAAGACGAACAGGGACACGGGGTTTCTTGGCCAATCTTCATCTTCAAGCTTGAAACTGGGCGAGGCTATTTATACCACGGAAGACAATCGCATCAACGTCGACGCTGCAACAAGCAATCATGGGGAAAGCACATGTAGTGTTGCAGATAGCTTCAACGAGAACGGATCGGCAAGGAAGGACGACGATGATGAAAGACCGCTGAGGTACTAGCGGATGGAGATAAGAAGTAAATGATGATGTGGACATGCGCGACTCGTCTTCTTCCAGACCCCGCGAGCCGATACCGTCGTAATCGTGCTGCAGCTCCGATCCGAGCAGCCTTCGTCTAGATCTGACTCTTCAGGACGTTTGCCGTATGAAACTTCAATAACTCGAGGTTTCGGCCACGTGTACTCCCCATATTTGCAGGCGTATCGACCCCATGGAGCGAGAAGAAGCTGCAAATCAAGAGGAACCTATAGCGGTACGTCTCGCCTACGATGCTGCAGCTCGGGAGCGACGACAGAGAGAGCCACCGACGACATCCAGTACCCAATGACCATACTCCCCGATCGCTTAATCCATAAAGGAGCTTTCCGTGGCTGTCATAGTGGCAAGATTCTTGTTGCTCGGAACGGTTATCTTTCTACTAAGCCTGTTTGGTCTTGGACTCCTCTCCTTTCTCTGCACCTTTTTTCTAAGGATGACCAGCGCGCGTCATTTCTCCTAGCTATTGCAGATGACTAATGATAAGCGAGCGACTCACGTAACCACATTTTCACCTCAACATACATTTAACATACTGTTGGATTGAGACCTCGTGTGGCGGCATAACATGCCTGATCCGGACTGCCTGATCCGGAACGCCGGATGCGGAACGCCGGATCAGGTAATAAGCCGGATCCGGCATCATAACAAACGCCGGATCCGTCTCCCTTTGACACCCTGATCTAGGATCTAGATCCCTTTGAGTATAAAACAGGGCCCCTATGACCCTCAATCAATGCAGGACAATAACATCAATTTACATCATTTGATCAATCATCTCTGCTATTGCATACAGCAAATTGCGTATCCAACACATACCATTTCTCAACACATAAAAATAGCATCGCCTAGTAAAGAAAGGCGCCTTATTACAGCTGTCCAAGCTATCCACAAAGACCCAACTCTAAGTACACGAGCCACAGCCAAGATCTACACAGTCAGTCAAACAACACTCAGCCGCCGCCTTAAGGGCACAATTTTCCGACGCGATAGTATCCCCAATTCGCGAAAACTTACGGAATTGGAGGAATCAACAATTATTTAGTATGTCCTCGACCTAGATTCACAATTATTTCCTTCCTGGCTTTGTGATGTAGAAGATATAGCCAATCGACTGCTCGCCGACCGCGATGCGCCTCCAGTTAGCAAGCACTAGGCCTCAAACTTTATTAAGTAATAACTAGAGCTTATGATATGTTTTATGTATAAATATAACTACCAGAGGGCTTAATATAAAGCTCCGAATATTATTTGGGGCTGGTTTTAGCTTATAGAGAATATAATTGCAAAATATAGTATTGTAGAGTTAGATATCTATAATTTTAATAAAACTGAGTTTATAATAGGTATTATTTTAACTGGAATAGTTATTATAAGTACTGAATAATATAGAAGGCTGAGAATGGCCTAGCCAGAAAATAGAGAATAGGTTACTGTAATTTAGGGTATTAATTCCTAAGAGTAGGCAATCCCGCTGTTTATTACTATTACAGGTTAATATTTTAGCGGCCGAAAGGGACAATGGCCAACACCCAACTCATCAGCTTCCTTTAGGGGGATGCACAGAAAAGCGTCGCACAGGCGTCAAGATTGGTCGGCCCAAAGCCGCACCAGATCGCGCGTATGTGGTCGGATTGATCTGAGGCTTATGTCTCCTAATAGTAAAGCATCTAATTGGATGCTCTATCGGGTCGGTCGCAGGAAATAATGGTGGCAAGGCATCGATGAGGCCCGCGGCAGCCCGTCAATTGGCGAAGTGGAAGACTGAGGTCGGACGAGGATCGCGACTGTGGTCAAAAATAGTCTCGTAAAATCCTTTCAAAAATCAAGGGCAAAAAGTCTTCATTAACTCAAACAATAAGGTCTTCGAGACTGCTGTCTCTCTGACTCAAAAGAAAGAAAAATTCAATGTCAAGATGCAATGATGATCCTTCCTTCCGTGCGCAGCTTCCTCCCCTACTTATCCCCATTACATCCCTGCTAGCGACCAGCTAGCCCAAAAGTCCCTGACCGCCTGTCTCACGGGCTTCCGCGAGTTTGAGTAGAGTACATCGAGACCTCCTCATTTTGCCATGTGATCGAGAAGCCTGGAGGGATCCAGACTCATCTCGGCTGGACTGGCGTCCTTCATTGCTCGTTGGATATGTGAGGCATCTACTTCAGTCAACGAATAAACGGAATGACGGATCAGACACTGTCGCAATCAACAGGTGACAGATCAAGGTCCCGGTATCTTTTCGCCACGCAATGCGCTTTGACTTCAGCTGTCAGTTGTTGGGTCCAGTCCAAGCGCAATGGGCCTCGGCATTACAAGCCCCCGTTCCTAGTCCCATTCTAGCTCCCGTTCATCACGTCTAAGCAGACCGTGCTGATGATGGGTGTTTGACCTGAGAACAGGGCTGGAAAGCTTTAGATCGGAAGGGCTGGACATAGACTTTGGTTGCGTGTCTCCGCTCAGTAAATCTGTTGTCTACGAGGAACCCCCCCCCCCCAAATGGCTGACACAGTTGCTCCACTTGATTTCCGACTCGTGCTCTGAACCAGTCATCTCCAAGGGCGGCCCGCCACGCTCGGAGTCCCTCTGCTGTTGACCTCAAATGGCAGATGCGACAGCAGAACCATGTTCGCAATGGACGCCTTATCCGTACCTGACACACGGCATATCCCGGTCGTCCTGCTCACTCTATGCCTTTAAGCGAGGTGTCATATGTCGATTCAGTGTCGGCTACCCCGCACGGCTCCAAGGTCGATGGCTCAGACGAACCGACATGTGACACGTCTAAGGCTCACCGGTCACTAAGCCAGAGCTTCCATAACATTGCTACAGGATTCGCCAGACGCATGGCCTCGCCAGACCCAGATCAACCCTCCAAGCTTATAACTGGATGTCGGATGACTGAGGTTGGATTCATCCGCTGCGAGTTCCTCACCCGGAATGATAAGTTTCCGGGTACTGATCGCGATGATAGTCTCCTTCCATAACAGTGATTTCCAATGCCAATGACGAGTGTCGTGGGAGAGCGAATTACCCGCGGGGGGGGAGGTCAATCTTGTCTAGCTAGGTCGGGACCGGCACGGCGTAGCCCGTGCCCCCATACCGGGCCTCAGCCCGTGACAATAATTGTTGAATAGTGGCAAGGAAGCCCCTCGAAGGAGCTGGAAAGGCTGACAGGAATATCGCTATTAAAGATTACAGTTGCCACCTATTGCCACAGGCTTAGCAAGCAGCTTCTAGTTGATTCTACATGGCACAGAAAGGGAATATGAGGCTTGCCCTAAGCCCAAGAAAGAAAGAACAAGAGGACATAATTTTTTACCCCAATATCTAACAAGTATATATAGATTATAAGACACTATCTTATAGAGAGAACACGCCCTCCTTTAGGGGTTCGGGCAGCCGGAATAATGCAGATTCTTCTAGACTGTTGATAGAGTGTACAGAAGATGTGTCCCCTTCGTACTGAGGCGGGGCTAGGGCCGTGACAATCCCAAGTGATGAACCCGTCTATCAGCTGTGCCTGACTAAATGCAGGAGACTGGAGTAATTAAAGGATGACACACCTCTTTCATACCACAGCTTTGGAAAACTTGCAACCTTGGTGTTAACCCCAAGTAATGTGGTCACCAACACACCTCCATGGCAGTTTTGAGTCACATACCCTGTTCTCGACTTGCGCTGGAAGCATCTCTCTGTCTTCTCGTTTGCTGCTACATTTGTAGGTTTGTTAGCCGTACGCCACCCGGGCTCCGGGTCCACCCCGGTTCGTCTCCGCTGAATCAAGAGTCACACATCATATTTGGGGATGAAGACACATGCATCCAAGCCACAGGATGACCCCATCAACGGAAAGTTCCAGCGAGGCTAGTCGATTCCAAGACAAGATTTATGAAGTAAGTCCTGAGCTGCCTAGCCTACGAGTTGAAAATACCGCTTTTCTTTGTTTTTGCTTCTGATGATGGCGTTTCTGCTTGGCTGGGTGAAAATAACTCAAGCATCGCCTTTTGCAACAACGCCACCTCCTCCGCATTCCCCAGGCCCCGCACTCGAGCCACGGATAGCTCCGTGGCCCAGGTGGACCGACTAATTAATTTTTAAATAATAGATCAGGAACCCCCGTTTAAATGGGTAACAAGCAGCCTATAAGGTGTCCGACCCACCATAAAAGTCACCAGTTCTACTATCCGACGTCCCCACCTTGAGGCCTCATACTGCTCCTTTCCTATTACAATCTGGTAAAAGTGGCCGAGAGCATGGGTATGTCGAGCACCTCCCAGGGAAGCTTTGCCATAAGGGCTCAAAGCACTTATAACCCTAAAGATGTGATGGTTATTGTATGGGCACCCTAGTTCTGAATTATGGCTGATTTCCTAACCCATCTGCTGCAGGTTTGCTCGACACTAGCCTTATATAATACCTTCGAACTCCTCGCCCTCATATTTATGACCTTTAAGCGATACAGGGGCCTCTACTTTTGGAGTATTTTCCTCGCATCTTTTGGCGTCATTCCATACTGCGTCGGTTGGCTCATTGTTCATTTTGAACTTACCCATGACTGGGTTGGTATGATTATTGATTCAATTGGTTGGATTCTTTTAGTGTCAGGCCAATCTGTGGTTCTCTATTCACGACTACACCTAGTTCTCAACGACCCTAAGATTCTCCGCAACGTCCTGTGGATGATCATCGTGAATGGTGTCATTTGGCATACCTCAATTACAGTGCTTTTATTCGGGTCCAGTTATAGCCCCGCGCAAAATCGAGCTGGGTTCAACTCTGTCTTTAACATCCTGGAAAAGGTTCAAATGACCTGTTTCTGTCTCCAGGAGTTCACTCTCTCCAGTCTCTATATCTGGAAGACGTGGGATATCCTCAAGACGGCTTTCGGCAGCAAACGACGATTCATGTGGCAGCTTTTCGCTATCAACGTCCTCATCGTCGTTATGGACATCGCACTTCTCGCCATTGAATACAAGAGCTTATACGTCTGGGAGCAAGGAGTCAAAGTCGTCACCTACTCCATCAAGCTCAAGCTCGAATTCGCGGTATTGGGCGAGCTCATCGAGTTTGTACAGCATCGAGGCGGTACTGGTTGCACTGGTTCTGGTGGACAATCGAACCATAACACAGCTGTGTTTGTGGAGCTCTCTGGTAGTCAGTCGCAAACGGGGGACAGGAAAACGCGCTCTACTACGATCAGGCCGGAAGCAATCCACATGGAAGACATAAAGCCCAGCACATCGGTTACCATCACAACATCAAAGGCATCATCATATCCATCGCGGGAACAGGACGAGATTAGGGTCGCCACGAGGATAGATGTGGAAAGCAGTGTAATGGGTCACGGGGATAATAATAGCACCGATCAGCTTTATGATAGTGCCATCCAAGAGATCTCAAGGTCGTAGTGGTGTAATTGTACATAACATACATAAGAAGCAAGCGGAATATACCTAGTGGGTTAAATAAGCCTCTAGCTGAGGCCCCCACCTCTTCTCTGGAGAGGTGGCGGCATAACCTGTATGATACCGTATTATCGTTATCTGGCAATTTTCTCTATCAAGTCTGCCATTGACATCTCGATCTTAAGCTTGACTATATAGGCGAAGGGATGAAACTGCATGTAACTGGATTTATAGTTAGAAGTATCTCCTATTATCTAGTCTCCTTTTCCTCGCCCCGAAAGTTTATTGGTCCATGCAATGCAGGGTAATATAATAGGGTTGACTTACACAAACGTGTTATGCAAGCTCATTATAGAGATAATAAGCATATCCATACTGAGGGAGAATCCGACGATACATATATTGAACTTGACCAGACTCTTATATTTGGTTAGACTATTTGCTACCAGGTTCTGTTGAATAACGCGAATAAAATAGAAATTAAGTGCTCCGTCGACAAGAAGGTAGATCGCCTTCTCGACACAGTCCCACTACTTGTTAATCCAGATATATCTCTCTGAGATCTGGAGATGGGCGGGGATCTAAATATTATAGACCGAGATATTAACGGCTGTAATTAAGACCGCAGCACCGACCTGAAGACGGTATGCTGTTATCGGATCTGTAAGAAGAATAGCGTAACGATTAATAATAATTTGGAGGAGAAATTGGACCTAAAATGGTTAGAATTATTAATAAACTTTAGAAGGGTAAGTGGAGTATACTTACTTGAAGTGCCTATATAGTAACTATAGAGGTTATTATCTTATTCTTGGCGACTTAGGGTGCTTTTAGACTGCTTATGAATGTAAAAGTAGAATGCGAAACTAGAAGATTTAATGTTCAGTATCTTCTTCAAACGTTACATCACCAAGATATCCCTCCTCGCACTTTCAACTTCCCTTACCAGCAGGTGTCGATTGCTATATCGCTATGTTCGATTACCAGCGCGGTCAGCATTTCCAGCGGTACCCTGACTCTCCAGATATGCTCGACCTGTTGTACCGATAGGAAACGTGGGCTGTGCGAGGAAGGATCATTAAAAACACAGGGGATCAACACTTACCTCGGGGGAATTATGCCTTTCAAGTGCAACCAACAGATAATGCTAAAGATAAGGCATATAAGAATCTCGAGCCAAATCATCCAGATATAGGCACTGCAGAATACAAGAAGGCCGCGTCTCTTATAAATATGTTTTGTTTGCTTCATGGCTGTCCAGGTGGTGAGCCATCCAAAGCCAATCGTGAAGCCCCAGGCCAGCGAAGCAAGAGCAAGGTCATCTTCGGTGACCTCTTGGAGGATAAAATTGGGAGAGGAGTGTGATCACTGTGAACCAAATATTGGTTAACATCAACTTGGAATGACCATAACTTTAGCCAGACTCTGGTTCCATTCAGAAGAGGCATCACAATTTAAATAAAGGACGATAGTGATCGAGATAGGCATCCTTGCCCATGGTGTTGGTGTATCATCAGCCGCCAGTCAATAGCTTAAGTTACAGGAGCTAAAGTCGTACGGATCTAGTGACACAGCACTGACTTGAGTGCGTCGTGGCGCCCGCAAGCATCCCCGGCCTCTGCAAAGATTGGCTGGAATTCAAGCCTTCCCTCCCCATGCCTGAAAATCGTCCACCATTAACAGCACGGGAGCCTTCGGTACCTGAAGACGACTCCGGTGAGAAAGCTTCTAGAGCTTCCGGCAAGCTTTCAGAGAGCACGGCACGGCCTTGCCGAAGACTGGTCTGGACTCGGCACGGATATTGTTTGTGGAGTGGCGTAGCGTTTGGCGCCACGCTAAAGCCAACTTGGATTTCTCGTAAACTCCAGGGAGGGAAGTATGGCGTAACCCGGGCTAAGTGATTAATATAGAATACTGAACGACTTTCAGGCTGAACATCATTATAGGACTAGCGCTCTAGGGTTAGAGGCTGGAGTGTCGCGAGAGTGGATGCGATTCCTAGTAGATCTGACTGTACCTTCAAATTAGCATAACATCTCGTCGGGTCCCTCCTCTATACAATCCAGCACCTAATGTGCAATCTCTAGCCTGGTAGCCCCCGTCGTCGAGAAGAAAATTAAGAATGAGCAATAGGTCGACCATTGCTATAGAGAGAGCAATAAGCGCTAGGGTTTCGGTGTATTTACAGATTTCCGCGGTGCGAAAGCATCAATATCTTGGGTAGCATCTATTATATCAAACACCAGATGCTACCAGCATAATAGGGTGTGGATCCTGAATCTGTTGATTGTCTTGATCTAGGATGACTCCGGCCCCCTCTTTTCTCGAGGGGGGTTTTATGTCATCTCACGCCCCCTCTGACTAAGGTGTTGGATACGCGGTGTGTCTTTAGTGAAGATTCGGGATAGCCAGATAAATGTAAATCAATTCTTGATGATATGTTTGGTTGTTCTTCTTTTCTCGTTGACTCCCATCTCCATATTCCTCCAGAGTGGGGTTTTATCGTCATCTTCAGTCATAGATGCAGATATCCCAGTATTCTGATACCTGAACAACCTCCTTGATGCAATACACAGCCACAATCTAACATAAGGTCAGGATATTGATCTATCAGAGGTTTCGCAATACAGGGTCACAATCCAACAAATTGTTATTATGCGAGGTGTTGGTCTTTCCTATAGCCGAAATGGTCCTGTCCACCCCTGGCCTGTGCACCGCTGGGGCAGCAACGGCACCGGTGCATCGTTGACGGCGGAAGCCATGGCATCCTAACGCCACGGGCCGTTGATATCCAGACGTCATGCAAGCGTGACAATTGCTGCTCTTAGCGTTTGAGAGACGAAACCTTGTGGGTGGGTCCATGAGTCGTAGTATCGTGGATCACGATCGCTTCATGGGGATGAAACATTCAGAGGACAAAATTTGAAAGGGGCGCGGATTGATTTTGAGCCAGGTGGCGCTGTTCGGTTTGCATTCCTGGAGGGCCTGGTGAGGGGAAGCAGGTAATGGGCCTGCTAGCCTGTGATCGACGCTCTCCTTACATGATGCATTTTGATGCCATTTTGTGGCTTGGGGAAGGCCGGTACATCCCCCCGGCGGAGCTGGCCGTGCAGGGTGAAGTTTGAGTTTGCGCTACTGTCCGTTCCACCGCATTCTAGAGTTGGGACGCTTGGCGCCGGCATGGTCCTGTGTTAGTGACGCACTGTGGCGGGAAGATAGTGTTTCTAGCACTGACGAGAATCCTCGGCCATCAACTTTCGTTATGTGGAGATCAAGCCGTTGCCATCGTCTCTATGCCATAGTACCAGCCTGACCTTAGCGTCTGGTGACAAGGCTGAGATGGTATGTCACTCGACACTTCAGCAGCAAAGGGAACCCGAATCCCAAAGGTGACACGCAGCTCGAATTTCCGCGCAGAAAGGCCGAGGCCATTTCTACCGCCGAATTCTTCCGCTGATTGGAAGCCCTTTTGTAAGCGTGTACCTTTCTGCCATGTTCATTCGTGCCATAAATGGGTATGTTTCTCCGTCAACGTATATCATTTCTTCATTGTCCGGGCTACGTGGAGCTAACACTTGGTGGCGTCAGCTGGCTTTTGAGGTAGGCGAACTGACTCTCCAGCAACTGACAGAAGTTTGGGCTGGAGCTACCCACCTATTTTGCGGTATTTTTGGGCAGGAAGGAATGTGTTAGCCTCAAGTGTTGATACGGCCCTTTACATTGCCCTAGACAAGGCTTTCCCAAGCATTACGGCATACCCAGACATGATTAAGGTAAGTGCGGCAAACAAAAGCTCTCCCGCACTTGGTCTCAGTCGGCAACTTACTCTACGGAGTAAGTGGCTGCAGCGCAGGGGCTTGCTGGAATGTCTCTGTCCCAATGTGGCGTTATCCTTGTGACACTCACTTTCATCAAGGTGCTGGGTGCACGGATCAGCCGGAGGAGTCTCCGATGAAACGACCATAAGGCCAACAGGGAAATACGGGCAACAGGCAAACATCATGATCAACAGCATCTATCCAAGATAGCACTAAAAATCACTATTGTTGTGGGGATTAACTTAAAATCGAGTAATGCTCCGGCGCACAGATAAGCCACGCTGCGGACTTACAAACTGAACCTACTGGCTTAGTACTTCAGCAAACTGAAGATTAAGCAGAGGGGCGATGTTTACGACTTCAATAAGTATCTAGACACTTGGTCAAACAATGGTTGCACCGCGGAGACCATCATCGGTTCCGCGATCCCGCCATAATTGGGGGTCTGCCAGCTGATATGTGAGTGATGAAGATATTCGGCGCTTTGCCAGGGGATGACCCACAGGCAGGGGCTTGGGGTTGGTCATATCGAGGGCCGCGCCGCGTATATTACTGTGCTCGAGGGCCTCCAGGAGCGGATCGGTGTTGACGTGCTTGTCCCTGGCGATGTTGGACAGAAACGTCTTCTTCCTACTGTACAATAACTATATCAACTGTAGTAGAGTTGATTTTATTGCTTATCCTACTCTTCTCGTCTCCTTCGTTATCGTCATCATCCTACGCGGTCCGTTACCCGACAAACCTCATCTATACAGTCGGCAGCAGAGATACCTTTGAGATGGTGCACGGCAGACTTTGTCAGATCCCTCCACTATGATATGCCGAGGGGCTTGGCAAAGTCCAGAAGGTTCTGCAGGGACATGACGTGACTCACGGCCCACTGCACTAAGCAAAGCGGGCCTGTAACACTGGTGACCCTACTTCACCGCGAGCCATTGTAGTGTGGTGGTGTTCCGTCCCCAATCCCCGCAGAGGTGAATCGACCAGTGCGACAGACGCAACAACAGTCCGGGGCAGGTTTCCATAAGGGGCTGGTGCTGATGGAGGTGAACCCTTGGACAACTCTGCCCTACGATTGGTTTCACTCCTGTCGATGCTTTCCATTAACCTTCAGCCCATTTCTAGCGCATTGACTCCCAGGGGTTCTCATCAGTGTCAAGATGAAAGTTCTTATTTCTCTCAGCTGCCCGTCTTTCATGTTTCTCGATATCATCATCGCTCACTTCTCAAGACGTCTTCCATCTGCCCTTCAACATGGGCTATGTGGATGACTCCTCGGTCGATGGCCCCATCGGTCTTGCGATGGTATCCTTCATCGCCCTATACAACGCCATTGAGCTCAATGTCATCATATTTTTTACATTTAAGCGGAAAAGCGGTCTTTATTTCTGGAGCTTCTTCTTTGCTACCTGGGGCATCTTTTTCCATACTATCAGTTATCTGATGTGGAACTTTGGCGTCCTCAAAAATGCTGCGGCATGGGTTACCATCGCTGTGATCGGCGGGGTTCCCATGGTCACTGGCCACTCCCTCGTTCTTTATTCACGGCTACACCTTATCTTATATAATAAGAGGATCCTCCGTCTGGTCTTGACCATGATTATTACTAACGTTTTCATCGGCCACGTCTCTACGATCATTGTCGCCTACCGGGCTATTCTGGCCCTAGAACCCAGTCCCTACGTCACCGCCTACCCGGTATACGAGAAGATCCAAGTGTCCCTTTTCATCCAGGAGATGACTATTTCGGGCCTATACATTTGGTATACCTACAAAGCCTTCCAGATGCAAGAAGCTCTCCGTGGTGCCCAGGCCTCCAGGATGCTATACCATCTCGTTGCGGTTAATATTCTTGTTATCATCCTCGACGTCGCCGTCCTCGTCCTCAAGTACAAAAACCCGTACAACTTGCAAACCGCTATCAAGGGAATGGTCTACTCCATCAAGCTCAAGATCGAATATCCCATCCTTAACTCCCTCATCAACCTTGCCAAAGCCAACGTTGGACACAGTGGCGAGCACGACACCGTCCTGGACCTTGATCGAAAGGACCTGCTTCATCTCGAAGACCACTCCTTATATCTCAGCGCCAAGGCTCTTCAACTTGAAAGAAGTTCTGAATAATGAAGCCGCCAGTGATTTCCATAGACATTAAGGCAAGATTTATGGGGCAGCTGTTACTGTTGAAAAAGCTAATAAAATCATAGCTGTGGAAAACAGGGTTTGCACCTAGACTTACAGCATACTTGAACGGTCCAGCGCTCCTAATAGTGCGCACTATTAACTGGACTATTAGTTCACACTGCAGTGCAGACTATTAGTGCATGTCAATCTTGCTCTCCGCCTCCGGGCTGATGCCCAGTCCCACATAGCCGTACCCAGCCTGCTCCCACCATAGCCCGCAGTGCTTGCTGTTACGGTCCTGGATGCGGCGGACGGCTTGGGAGCTTCGGACATGGACTTGGGACATGCAGCTGAGGTATTCCTTATTAAGCATGACTTGGAATGGTGGGAGGGGAACAGTACGCGCGGTAAAACGCAGCAGCTTGGTCGCGATGTGGGGGTCCTTTCTGTCTTGGGGTACCTGCGGCGCTCCTACGATCCAGATGCTGCCACGGAAGTGGTCAGGGACCATTTTGGCGAGAACATGCTCCCTCGGGGGCTCTTCTTTGTCCGGCCTGTTGCCTGTTCCGCCCCCCTGGTCGTCTCTTCCATTATCGGGGGAGCCAGTCCTGTCGGGTGCTTGGTGTGCGGGCTCAAGGGCTCCCTTTTGCCCCTGTATAATGTCGCTGATGGGGCCGTTGATGGTGTCATAAATTTTTACTCGTGGGGCTGGCAGGAACATCTCCCCCTTCGAATGCTTGAATACCCGATATTCCACAGGGCCGTCCCATCCTACCCACGACCAGCTTGGAAACTGTGGATCAGGGCCGCTGGTGGGCAGGGTCAAATTTGTAGGCAACTGAGAGCCTCGACGTGGAATTCTTGCCGCAGGCGACCAAAGAAGGGCGTGACTGATTACCGCTGCTGGCAGTCCATGGAGTGTCACGACGTGGAAATGTTCCTCGAGCACTGCAAATATTCCTGCAAAGGCTTTGAGAATGTCGGACTTGAAGGACAGGTTTCGTTGGCTGTAGGTCCCGACGAGCTTCGTGTAGGTGTTGAAAGCCTTAGTGAGTCGCTCACACAGCGTAAGGTCGTAAATAGCGTCCAGGCTGCAAAGGGGATTGTTGCGATTCGCCTTCTCCAAGATGTGGTTATCTGACAAAGCCGCTTCGTCAAACATGAGCGCTTCAAACTCCTCATTAGCGCCTCCTTCACTCAACGTTTCCTGGCCGCACTGAAAGTAAACAACATCTAGCGCAAAGTACAGGCAACGCCTCGAAAGGAGATGTTCTTGCACGATCCAACCTCTAGTGTTCCATTGAGAGAGCTCCAAGGCGAGGTGCAAAGGGCGCGGCGTCGCTGTAAGACGAATTGTCTCCTTACCTTTGCTGTCGGGATCGTCATCAAGATCGAGTGACTTGTTGGAGATGGTGAGAGTGGTGATCTTCTGAGGCTCTCTTGTTCCCGCACAGACCCCCGGCAAGCCGGCATCCGCATCAGTGCCCGCAACTGCGACAATGGTAGCAAAGGCCTGTCCGTAGACAATGTCCATGTTTGGAATGTCTCCGGCCATCTAGACCTCGTCATCCTACACCATGCAAACGACATCGACCCAGAGATATCTCTCTCCAAGTGACTGGATAAATTGCATTGCGTCCCTAATGGTCTTTGGAAATCGGATCGTGGCCAAAGAGCGAGGCTGACTTCGCTCCTCGTAGTTGGATTTCAGTGTCTTGGACATGTCCACCCGGCCCCAGACGTAGCTCAAGGCAAAGTACTTCGCGTCTGAGGAGGCAGATACCAAGCATTCCTCCTTGACGTCAATGAGAGTCAGGCGCATTTTATTCTCTGCCCGCTTTCCAGATCGCGGATGGTTACAAGCGAAGCTGTGGTTGTGATCACAGTTATTCAGCCACGACTTGACTAGGTCTGGGTTGATTCGTTGTTGACTCTGATCATAGATCGGGCCGTTGCGATTGTAAAAAATCCCCGAGAGCGTTGATTGTGCATCCATCTCCCAAGCTTGCCGCAGGGCCTGAGAGTAGTTCTGAGGCGTCAAGACTCTCAGCTCACTAACGTGCTTGTTCCCGTAGTCAATCCTCATCAACTTTTCGTTCGTCGAGAGCCTGCCGGTACTCAAGCGAACTCCTTGGACCTCTGGATCAATGGCCGCAAGTCGCGGATGAAGCGACCCGGACCTCGTTGTAATTACCGACAGGATCAGTGAACAAACAGAGCAGTCTTTTCTTTGCCTGAGCTGAAAGAAATTTCCAAACGGGAGCCAGGCAGCCTTCGCCGTCAGCTCGAAGCCGTCCGCCGTGGGCTGCAGCACCTTCGCCTCATCCCGACACATCCGACACAGCCTGAGGTTAGGGTGTCTTCCTTTTAGCCGGGCTTCATCCAAGGCTTTCCGCTCCCCCTGTGCGGTCATGACGGCAAACTCCTCAGTCGAATAGCTCTTGGTTGCATCCCAGCCCAGGACATCACTCACCAGGCCACTCATATCGTCGATTCCATTCTTAGCCTCGTCCATGGCCAGTTTCCGAAGACCAATTTCGTTCTCGTAATCATTCGTTTTTAGTCCCCGCCTCTTCTGGTGCTCTCTTGTGGCAGCAGCTTTCTTATCCTCGAGCTTCGTTATTTCAGAAGCGATCTCATCATCGGAAAGTGTCCGACCAGCTGCGGCAGCTTCGGCTAGAACGCTCAAGATTATGCCACGCTGATGGTAGAACTTCTTCAACCCGCGGACTGCAGAGTCTTCGCCCTGAAAATAGGACCTGAAGGTCTCCGATAGCTCCCGCTCAGCTAATTTTCTCATGTCGTTGTTCCATGGGGATGCTTCAAGTTGGCGTGAGGCCTTGCTCAGATCCCAAAGCCAGGACATCTGTACCGGGCCTTTCGAAGAGTCGCCATTTTCAGCCTCCTCATTGTAGCTAGTCACTAGTTCCTCGATGAGATCCACACAAGCGACGAGGTCTTCAAGTTCCTGAGTCAAGCAGTACCGCTCTGCGAGGAGATGTGCGAGTACCCCTTGGCAAGCCTGCTTCTGAGGGAATCTGGGAGGTTCGAATTCCAAAGTCGCCCTCATTGCCCGTATCGTCCTCTTGACGGCTCGACCTGACTCGTACGTGACTGCAAGCTTGTACAGATGGCGCACATGGTTGAGAAGATACTCCCCTCGGGCGGGGTTACCTCGCCGGGTCGAGAGGAATAGGTGGCCAGAAAATATGGCCAGTTGTCTCATGTCGTGTTCCTCGTTCGTTTTCTGATATCTCGCGCTATAAAGGTCAACGATTTGGCTGAGCGCGGGCGCCTGCGTCCTATATCGATCGGGCTGAGCTGGCAGACCACTTTTCAAGCACCTAAGAGCCTCGTCTAAGTCTTCAAGCTTGTCCGTCTGTTTGAATTTGTCGGCATTGATGATCCCTAGTTGAGCAGCGGCCGCGGCGTGCTCAGTTGTACCAGCAGTCGTTCTCGATCTCAGTTCATTGGCCAGTCTTCGTGCTTCGTTGATATCATCTGGATTTTGATCTCGAAGATACCTCATTCGGAGGCGCGAGGCAAGGTTATTGAGACTGAAATTGTACGATTTGGAGTCCTTTGAAGCATTGTCATACGTCTCTTTTGCGCATGCAACAGCGCTGTCGAGGTCCTCGGGGTCTTGTATCAGAGCGTATCGTAGAGCGAGCGCGAACCCCAAGTTGTTTTGTACGTCGAGATACACGTTTGGGTCACAATGGAAGAGGTCAATGGTCGCTGCCATTTCATTAGCTTGTCGTCCATACGACACAGCCTCGTCCAAACCATGTCGGGAACTGGTCATTTTGTATTCCGACATCTTTGCATACGACAGGTTACTCAAGTACTTGGGACGATCTGGCGAGTCTCGTGGAAGACGACGCAGAATAGTGCCTAGGTGCTGCATGGCATCGCTCAATAGATGATGCTGCGCCCTTCGCTCGTGCAGGAGGATGAGAAGGTCCGCCACTTGGGATCTGACCATGATTTCTTGATCAACAGATAACGTGCCCGAAGCGAGTACCTGCCGCACAGTTGCTGGCGAACGTGCGATTTTTGCGAGATCCTCAGCGCTCAGTGTTGCTCTGTAGGAATGTTCAGCCATCTTGAAGCTTTCCAGGATGAGAATAATTGAGCATATAGTTACGAATGCTCAAGCAGTGAAGAATTGAGAATGAAGAATGAGAAGAGTGTTTATTGAAGCTGAATCTGGCTATGTTGCCTGCTTTTTGCAATGAAGTCTTGGTGATCAAGAAGTGATTTGAGCGGGGTAATAAGCGTGGGATGCAATAAGCTTGAATCCAAGATAACGTAGCGCCAAACTAGCCTAGCCTAATTTAGCTACTGCTGCAGCGCCGCCTTTTCTCCCTCCCCTTTCCGACAGAGGGGAGCAGAGGATTCTTGCTATCTAACTGATGAAGGGTCTCCTTTCCATAAGCATTGATCAAAGGCGATACTTTGCATCTCTACAGCGGTTATCACTAAGGCCCTGAGGGTTGCTTGTGTGAAATACTCAGACCAACGCGTGGAAATGGAAAAAACAATTGTGGGGCTTTGGGGTGTCAAGACCAAATCGTTCGAACTGTACTCCGTAATCGCGGACACGCTGTTGCATATTCTTATCGGCCACAGCCGGTGAAAGGAACCTTCTGAGCGTGTACAAATCAGCGGATGCAGAAGTTATTTGAGACAACCAACAGATACTCCATAATTATGCAGTCCATGTGACCGACTGTTATCTATACCAATAGATATTTGGATGTTATCTTACATAGAGGAAATCACGAATAGGCCATGTAGCTTGTGGTAAAATCGGGCATCATTATTTTTACTTACACTTAGGAATGTTGTGGTATCTCCCTGTGTTCCCCTGGGTGAGTTCTCGGGCTGAGGCGCGTGACTACCTAAGTCGTATTGCATTTGGAAAGTGCATGTTACGTGGTGCAGACTTGATGACATCATGAGCAGTATTTTGCCGAAGGAGAAGAAATGTTGGCACAAGGGGATTGGGCCACGTAATACTATACAATATGGGCCAATATCATATGGCGTAATACAACACGCACCACTTGGCAATACAATAATATTGTGAGGGGTCCACATTGCCATATACGTATTGTTTATATTGTTAGCAACACTGGCTGAGTTCATTGACACCACATCTTTATGAAGGGTATGGTATCACACTCCGGCGCCCCCGGAAAGTAATGTGGAGGTTACATCATCGGCATTGGGCCACGTCTACTGTACATGCACTCTTTCGGACGCAACGGCCCAACCGACATATTTTACACAGATGATACGACTGCATAGATATCCCGCGCCACATGCCTCACTTTGACGTGGGTTGTTGGCCCAGTCACACCGACACTTTAAACATGAAGTTGAGAGGAACCCAGGGAGAATATAGTGTAACCCTTTGGCACTTGACCCTAATGCTGGCTATGGGATCTTTCATGGCCGTAGTTCACCTCTCATGGTCTATTATGTCGAGAGGAGGCTTGATGGGGGTGGAAGACAGTGGTTCTTAAACAGCGCATCTGATCTGAGATTCAAAGATTGGACCGCCTCCAGGCTGTGCCGTATTGTACAGTATTCATGCTTGTCGATGCGCTATTGAGGGAATGCCGTTGTCTTGCTTGAGGCATCCTCGAGGCACCCGCGTAAAACTTGTTAATGACGACCTGCTGTTGGGTCATGCGACCCTCCGGTCTGTGGAGGGTGATCTCTCAATTGACTGTCTGATTTCTCGTTACCACGTTGGTCGAGCTCCGGCATCAGGCCGCCATGCATGTTTGGGAGGCCTCAAATGCATAGGCACGGATATTGATTCGAAATGGGACCGACCCTGGCGACCTATTCCACAAAATCTCACACGGCCAGACGAATATCTGCCAGTGCTAGCAAATCAAGGCGACAAGGCTCAGAGATCCATCCAATAGCTAACTGCCAAGTCACGGCATGGGACAAGGACACTCAAGCGAGCATGCTGATTGGATAGCCGGTGAGAAAAATGAGGCGGAGGCTGCAGCATTTTGGAGGCTTCTGTCCTATAAAACTTCAGTTTTCAACATTAGATGTAGACACAGTATTGTAAGGTCCTTTTACCTCGATGACACTGCCCACACCGTCGCTTCCTGTCTAGTTCCGATACAGAAGATGGTTGAAGGATATACACATGAGACCTCAGATATTCTCGGGACATGAGCGAGACAGCCTAAACGGTCTATGTAATTAGAGGACTTTGGAATTGATGCGGTTGTGTTCATGTTGTCGTGTTTGCGTGGTCAATTATCGCTGGACTGGAGGCCAAGCTGTACAACGAGCGCTGTTTGACACAGACTTTCTGACTCACTTATATTCCTAGGTTAGGCTCGGCTATGGATGCCCTCCCCCTCACTGATACAGGAAGCTAAGTCGCCTCTCTATATGGCTCTGCTGGGAATCGCTGTGGTTTGGGATCCTGTAAAATCTCGCACTGGTGGATCATGGTACTTGTTGCATCGTACAAGGAGCATTGCCCGGGTCAATTCTTCACCAATAATTTTCACCCGATGTGTCTCATATCACCGAATCTACTAGAAGACTTTGGGAGACCGGGGGAATCTGGTTTGCCGACTTGCGAAATTGCGCAGCTATATCATAACAGTTGTGTGGTGGGCCTCCCGCATAACTAGACGTTGAGTCATCGCAAGCCTGGATGATCAAACACCTACGGCGCGAGTGACGATGGGCAGTGAGAAGATATGATAAGAGAAGAAGACTGCCAGATGGTCATAAGGATTTCTTTTACATTATCCAATATAGTGCTCAACTGGTGTTCCCTTCGCTGTCCGTCAGGGTCAGGGATACTTTCATTGTATGAGTGTGACTAGTGTGTGACTGACCGAACTCGGTAAATGTGCTGACAATGGTGGAGGTCAGATTCATGTCGTGCTGGAGGATCCCGGCTGTCGGAAGCCATTACGGACGTAGTCAATAACAGCAAGAGCAATGAGACTCAAGCCTTCCGCTACGTGCGGGATGTGATCTTTCGAAGCAGTTGAGTAATGACTGGTCAGGCCTCGCCTCTTCATCGCACGCCAGGCTTTCGTCTCGTTGATCGACGCAGATTTCTCACCAAGACATGTAAATCTACAGAGTCCAGAGAAGGCTGCCTGGGCCGCTCTGAGAGTGGGCCTCAGGAAACATCCGTTGGGCTGCATTGTCTCTGATGTCCACTGGCATTGTACTTCCAATTGTAAGAGGACGAATCCTCGTGAGCATATGTTTCTCGTGCGTATCATACCTGAGACACCCCGCCTGAATCTGCTGGTCCTTATCCCTCTGGCAGCCGATAGCAGTCCGTGCAGGAGGCAAGCCGCTCCAGACGACCAAATCACAGTCTGCCAGCTGTTGGAAGGCGTCCGAATTCAAATCGTGCGTGCCGTCAGTCGCAAGTGCTGTGCTGCTACTAGGTGGTTCACATTCGAAAAGGCGGGAGGCAGATTTCCTGTATAGTGTTGCTTCATCCAAGAAAAGAAAGTCATGGAGTCACCAGCAATACTAAACAACTGACCCACCCGAATCTCCCAGAAAGAGCATGTACTAACAGTACGTACCAACCATCGCTTGCTAAGGTAGCCGTTCCCACTTGCTCGTACATAAATTGGGGTAACCGAACTACTATTAGATGTGCCAGGAACCAATTCTTTGGCAAGCTTGCCTGTTTAGCACCAAGTTCCTTCCTAAGTTGCCAAGGCGTTAACACACGTCGTGAGTTCGGTTGTCTTATCAATGTGTATGTACTCACCCAAGGCAGAACCAAAAACACCCGCTATGTCGACATCCCCGAACGCGGACATGAAGAACAAAGCGTGGAGTCTGGAGATTGCCACAAAACAACTTGATGAATCAGTCTCGATGATACGCCTAGTCTGGTTTTTGTGGATAATACGGCTACCTTGTCAGGAATGGTCGACTCTCTCGACGGACTACCAACAGTGCCACCATCAATATTTATCGACCTTGAAGGTATCAACCTTTCTCGACACTGCACTATCTCAATCCTGCAAATTTACATCCTCCCTGCCAAGCGTACCTATCTGATTTATGTATACACGCTCCGCGACAAGTGTTTTTCGACACCCGGGAGAAATGGCCGCACTCTCAAAGCAATATTGGAATCTGAACTCATTCCCAACGTTTTCTTCGATGTTCGTAACGATTCGGATGCACTACATACTCATTTTCAGATCGACTTAGCTGGTATACACGATCTCCAACTGATGGAGCTCGCAACGCGAACTTTTCCTAAGAAATGTGTCAATGGACTCTCAAAGTCCATCGAGAGAGACGCGTCTCTTTCCTCACAGGAAAGGCAGACCTGGACACAAACCAAGGACAGGGGACTTCGACTTTTTGCTCCGGAGAAGGGCGGGAAGTATGAGGTGTTCAATGAACGCCCATTGCCCGATTGCATCAAGCTCTACTGCGCCTAAGACGTACAAATTCTGCCGCGCTTGTGGACGTACTATAATGGCAAATTAAGCGCAAAATGGCGAGAAAAGGTGATTGCGGGTTCAAAGGAAAGAGTGCAGTTATCTCATTCCCCTACTTTTAATGGCAAAGGACGGCATATGGCTTTGGCTCCATCTGGGTGGCAGTGAAGACACGTCGTTTTATTTCTGGCAGCACCACCGTTGTGTGTTTCACCATCTTTGTTTCTTGAACAACTCTTTATTTATCCTATGGAGTTTTGTTGATGCATCTTTTCCCAACTTATGAGCATGTCGTTGATCATGCCGGCAACCTCAAGTGTCTCATTCCCGACGTGTGTCAGGACTTCCTACACACACACACACAATTTATTACGCCCGGTGGCTTCCTGCCAATAGGAAATTACTACTATGTTACAGGTCCGTTTCCCAAGCTTTGTCTTGATCTCCTAAAAGCGTTACTGGCCACACGTCAAGGAGAGTGTTGTGTTTTGAAACATCCAAGTTGATGCAGCCGATCATAGACAAGTCCGTGCACAGGATGTAACACGTGACCCAATTTGGACAGGAAACAGGACCGTCGACAGGAACACCTGTAACTTATTACAATTCACACTCTCGGACGGGGCTAAAGTCGGCGATAGGGAGGTTGAATTTGGCACCGTGCCTGGCTTGACCAAGGATGTCAAGGCGATGCCGAAGTTCTCATGCCTTCTCCTGATGGAGGATAAGTGATAATGGTACATCCGCATTTCGGCCGAAGCTGGACCGGGCGTGTCGGCGTGTCGGCTGCTGGTTCACCGACCGCCGACAGGTACAGTAAGACGGATAGGTGCTAGCTGTTATAGGGCCCTTAGGGCATTTGGGGGGGGATTTATAGGGGCTATTGCTGACTAATCAACTCAGCGGTGCGTGTACGGGGCGGTGCACGAAGGGGTCCCCGTAAAGTAAAGATGGTCTTCAACCAAGCAAAGCAAGGCCCTTTCGCTTACTCGGAGTTACTTGAGGTTACTCGACTAGGTTGCCGTATTAGGCAAGTCTTCTAAAACGCCTGCTTTTGATTGGGCGAACAGCAAGGCCAGCACACCCTGATTGGCTGCTATCTTTCAGTTTTTCGCTCGCAAAAACTTGCAGCAAACCATGAGCCTACAGGGCGGAAAAGCATCAATCAATCAATCAACCATTATTCTAATCACACAAACACTGAGCAAAATATGTCTTCGCATCCATTCTTTTAGCCCCATGGAAGGCTTGGAAAGACCCCCCTCCTAGGGCACCCTCTCAGTCACTCAATTCCGCCCAGTCGAGCACTCCTAGCGCCGCCTCAACCCCGGCCAACGTGTCCGATGATGGGCCTTCTCCTTCAACGCTTTCTCATGAAAGAGAGATGCCGAAGGCCGCTCAATGCCCTTTCCCTATCGACTGGGACAATATCCGCTATGATAGGAAGCCAGTGCCATCCATTCGATATCGCCAGCCCCATAAGCGCGCCATTAACTCCAAGTCCCAGCCTTCAGCAATCTACAGGCATGGCGCTCAGTTCGGACACTGTAGCAGCGATTGAATGCCAGAAGCACTTGCTTCGAAGCGGCATGTTATCGTAGATCTACTGCCAGGGTGAAGTTGGGGGAGAGAAAAAAAAAAGGGGGGGAAGGGGGGGGGATATATATATAAAACTAGACACTAGTCAGTCGAGCAATGTCAACCAACCAAGTAAAGCAAGGACCTCCCATCAAGTAAACCAAGTCAAGCAGAGGGGTGCCATCAACCAAGCAAAGCAAAGGGTCTAATTTTTGCTTTACTTGGTTGATGGACACACTGAATAGAATATGTCGAGTAGTGGCGAGATCAATGCCGTGAGGCCGGATAACCTGGTCAGTGGACAGATTGCGTTTGAATGGAGGCATAAAAGACAAGCGAAAAATGCCGGGTTGGCGGACAGCCTGCAGGCTCTTGGGCCCAAACCAAATACTATCGACGTCCCACCGCCGTTCGACGCGGACTGGACCATGCTGCAGAGTAGCTTCGGTTTTATGGAAAGATAGAGGCTCAGCAGGTTCATCGGAAAGGAATTCCTTCCATTGGTGAAGATATTTGGTGGCTTCATGGGCAAAACGCTCGTCAAAGATAGTCGTGAGCGGTGGTAATGAACTTTGGAGGAACCGCGCCCTTCCTTGAAGGGTGTGAGCCCGTGCATGATCATGAATCTCATGCGAACTTGAACCTGAGGAAGCCTCCTATCAGACGATGGGAATAGGGACATATGATGTGGTGGAGGGACGGACTCACAGTGACACTCGACAGCAAAGAATGTTTGAAAAATACGGTCATATGTCGTGGTTTGTGACTCAAGGAAGTCAAGGCCGCACCGTGTCTCCTGAGCTCGAAGAGCTTCGATAAAGCGATTGAGGTATGGAAGATCTACGTGCACCCGGTCGGCAAGACCGATTGGCGAGGTTGGGCTCTCCCTTGACGAGCGGTCGGGTGAAACCGAATGGGGATCATCCGCTATGGGGAAGTGACCACTGGTACCTAGCGGAGCGAAGCCAAAGTCTGAAGTCATCGGAGAGGCCGGAGAGCTGGAATGAGTTTGTCTCCAATCACTTGCTGCCTGTTGTGCGTCGTCACCTTGATCAAAAGGGACAGGCGAAGTTGTATCGTTCTGTGGAGGGCATGAAATACCCTGGGCGGAACATTGGTTTTCCGAATCAATCCAGTTTGACAAAGGGCCATCATCCTGGGGCTGGGCAGTCTGCGGTATTCTCGATAAGTGTTGGCGGGCACGATAGGCTCGAACGCGAAGTCGTGTGAGTTCACGTTCCGATAAGGCTGGGTGTGAAAGGCCTCTAGCGAGTTGATTCAACTAACTAGTCCCTATGCTGTTTACTTTCAAGATGAAGAAAGGAAAGAATGTAAATACAAACTGGGTGCGTGAAGACGCGTTATATCTTCTTTAATATAGAAGATTCGAGAATCAACTCGATGGCGCTGTGGAGAAGAATTCAGGCTTGGCGGCAGAGCCGCCAGCCAAGTGGGCCTGACCCGTTACAGGGGGAAGTGAAGTCTGCCCTCAGATCACACTAGATGTAGGTAAGCGTGAAACCCAAGGGGATAGGGAGAGCTCTACAAAGACTGTAGGAAAGCGAGAAGCCCCGCGGGATAGGGAGAGCTCTACATCTAGGGGGGAAAGGCGACCTAAGGTTAGTACACCTTGGCGCCTGTTGCAGCCACTTCCTAGCTCGCATGCGAAGATAGCCAGCCATCCATACAGGGATGCACTGCTCGAAGCGGAAAGACTTCACTTACAGAGTCACGCAGAATCACAATCGTGGATCGAAGTCGCTAAGTGTGCGGCGAAGGGTCGCCGAGTGCTCGGCTGTCACTGGGTATATGTCTACAAGCTCGATAAGCACGGAAGATTCCTGAAGATCAAAGCACGCCTTGTGGTGCGTGGCGACCAGCAAGCGATCGACAGCCGAGAGACCTACGCAGCGACTCTAGCCGGCATGTCATTCAGGACCCTTGTGGCAATAGCGAACCGATTCGACTACGATATGTTGCAATACGATGCAGTTAACGCCTTCGTACACGCGAAACTCGATGAAGAGATTTATATGGAAATGCCTAGAGGCTATCAGAAGCCAGGGATGATCCTGAAGCTGCAGAAAGCCCTCTATGGTCTCAGACGATCGCCTCTTCTGTGGCAAAAGCACTTCGAGAAGGGCTTGCTGCTAGCGGGCTTTCGCCGAGTGCCCGGCGAGGACTGCTGCTGGCTTCATGGAGATATCATCTTCTTCTTCTACGTGGACGACTGCGTCCTCTGCTTTCCTAGGCAGGTCAAACCCCAAGCAATGGCACTAATAGAAGACCTGCAGAAGACCTATCATCTAGAAGGAGGCAAGCCCCTACAGTGGTTCCTAGGGATCGAGGTAATCCGAGACCGAGGAAACCGTCGCCTGTGGCTCTCACAGTCCTCCTACATCGACAAGATGCGCCGACTGCTCGCCGATCACCCGCCGAGACTACGAGCGATAACTCCAATGATACAGGAAGAACTGTTACCCTACGACGAGATCGCTAGCCCAGGAAGCGTCAACCTTTACCAACGCAAAGTCGGAACGATCATGTACGCGGCCATGATGACCCGACCGGATGTGGCTTTTACCGCAAGCCGGTTAGCTAGGTTCAACCAGAACCCAGGGCCACAGCACCATCAAGCAGCCGATCGGGCCCTATGGTATCTCATCGAAACGGGCGGCCTTTCACTCGAATACGGCACGATCCCCGGATGCGAAGAAGATGGCTTACAAGTGGCTTCCGATGCGAGTTTCGCAGACAATTCGGCGGACCGTCGGAGCTCACAGGCCTTCGTCATGAAGCTATTCGGAGGAATCACATCTTGGAGAGCGAACAAACAAGATACAGTCACAACGTCAACCACGGAAGCGGAGCTCCTAGCGCTATCCCAAGCAGCCAAAGAAGCCCTCTTTGCTAGCAGACTCATCTCCGCACTTAACGTCGACTTATCTTCGCCAACAGCTCGCCGAGCGGTCGCCTCTCCTGCGAGAGTTACGATCGAATGCGATAACAAGCAGACTATCCGACTAGTCACCGCAGAGCTGGTGCAACTACGTACGAAGCTGAGGCATGTTGATGTTCACAACCACTGGCTTAGGCAAGAGATATTGGAGGAAAGAATTGAAGTGATCTACACCCCGTCAACGCAACTGCTAGCTGACGGCTTGACGAAGAGCCTGCCGGGAGAGGCATTTGCCAAATTCACCCAGCAACTCAAGCTAGCCGATCTCTCCGATCAATTGGAACAACTGAGGAAGGACGAAGAGCGCAGCTTGACGGCGATGCCCTCAAGCTGAAGGGGCGTGTTAGATTGGATCATGTACAAAGCATCTGATCGGGTGGTCATATGGTGACCTCCAGGGTCGAGACTGCCTATTGGGGCAGATACCTCGGGACCCCACTTTTAGTCGACAGACATACACTCAAGCGATCACAATAGGGGCAACGGAGAGAACATACAATACACACAATCAAGTCATCTGAAGTGCCACGCAAGCTATCCGACAGCAGCTGTTCTAGTGGGCCCAGACATAGCTATATGAATATTCAAATAACGTCTTATATGAATATGCATGAATATATTCATATTCATATCTGTTGGATACGCAATTTGCTGTATGCAATAGCAGAGATGATTGATCAAATGATGTCAGTGTTGCTAATAATATAAACGAGTGTCCCAAACAAGCGAGTGTCCCACCTATACTGTACAGCTAAAAGTACACATTTTAGATTTTCTAAAACGGGCTATTTAATTAGTAAATTTCTAAAAAATTAATTTTAAACTTTTAAGACAAAAGGTTATAAAATAGTATTTTCTTTATATTTCTAACTAATTTATTAAGCTAGTTATAAATAAAAATAGTAAAAAAAACAGTGCGAATTTTATACTACTAGCGCTATATATATATATAGCTTAAGAAAGCTCATAAAAATAATATATATTATAATTAAGCTATACTTAAAACTATAGCTATTTTAGAGTTAGTTTGAGTTTTTAAGAATTATTTTAAAATCGCGATTTTAGGTGAAAATCTGAGTGAGACACTTGCTTGTCTGGGACACTCGCTTATCGAGGGCGCGGGAAACCGGGGGGAAATCCAACCGCTTATGTAACCGCCTTCTCCACACTATCCGCTCTGCCTTGGGAAATGAGGGGAAATCCGCCCGTGCCTGGCATGATAAGTGGGAGTGATAAGCCCTGCCCACCAAAACAAACGCATCTAATGCGTCTTATCATCCGCGCGTCATTCATCTTCGTTATCGGCATCATCAGTATCATCTATCGTTATTATCGTCACTATTATTATGGACGACGGGCATTATCTGGCGGCTGACGAGCGGGCCCGGGAGGCCCGTAGGGCCGGCTTGCAAGCCAAGAAGGACGAGCAGCCCGCCAATACAGCGCGGAGCTACGCAGCGAAGCAGCGAGAGTGGAAGAAGTGGTGCCTTACGCCTCGCGTAGCCGAAGACGGCTCTACTTCTTACTGCTGGCCGGATGGCGAGCTCGTGACGCCAGATAAGCTGGCTGCATGGCTAAAGGAAGACATCCTCTTGCGGCGCGTGCCCCCCAAGAAGCCCAAAACGCCTCGCAAAGCCGGCTCGCAACAGCAACAGCAGCAGCAGCAGCAGCAGCAGCAGCAGCAAGACGCTAAAGCTCTTGCTGAGGCGGAGGCTTTGGCCGAGAGGTTAGAAGTGCCCATAGCTGAAGCCGTGGAGCTGCTTAGCGACGATAGAGAAGGCTACATACCCCCAGTCTCTCTGGCAGCGGCTACAGCTACAGAAAAAGAAGAAGAAGGCACTCTATTATCAAGAGGCACGGTAGACGCCTACATCGCTGCCGTGATTGAGCTTTGGAGGGTGCAAGTAGCCCACGGGAACCGCAATACGGAAAACCCGCGTGGCATAGCTGTACGGGGCTTCCTGGAACAGCGTGGCCGGCAGCGCGGCCGGCTTGACCGGGAGACTTTTCAAGACCGCGGCACGGATGGCATCCAAGCCGGCTATTCAGCCACGGAATGGCTCCGTATCCAAGACGTCTTGCTAAGCAGCTCGGTCTTTACGCCGCACCAGAGCTTGCGGACGCGCGTGGACCTTCTCTTCGGCCACTACTACCTTCTCCGGGGCGAGAACCGGCGTAAGCTAGAGCTTGCCGACCTCTCCCTCCTCGACTACCCGCCCTCCGAAGGCCCGACGCTCTGCGGCTGCTTAGTTAGCCTCCTCCAAGACGGCAAGATGAATAAGACGGCGCAGAAGGAATTTATGGGCTCGCTACGGCATAAGGACCCCCTTCTTTGCACGCAAGGCGCGCTCGCGCAGCTCCTCTTCTGGCGCTGGCATATATCGGGCGAGGCGCCGCCGTCCTTCCGGCGCCGGCAGGACTGGTACAGGATCAAGGTCCTCGTCGGCCGCGACCGCGAGCAAGAGATCTCGTACGCCGTACAGCTACAGGAAACATGGCGGGTCTTTGGAGCCGCCGGCATCGTCTCCGCCAAGAAGACGCATCTGCCGCGTCGTACGGGAGCCCAGAATGCCGAAACCCATGGCTCGTCCCTAGCCCAGATCTCTCAGGCCGGCCGCTGGAACCAGAGCATGCTCGTGAAGGCCTATCTCACCCATCTCCCGCGGCAGTTTATGCGGGTCGTGGCCGGCTTCTCGGCCTCTGGAAGCGGCGATTACTTCCTTGCCCGCGCCTCGTACGAGCCGCCCTTCTTGCTCCAGAAGCAGCTGTGGCCCTGGATCGAAGAATGGGAGGCCCGCTTCGAGGCACGGGCACAGCGGCAGCGCTGGACCGAAGGCGGCCTCGACGACGATGACCTCGCGGCAGACGGCTTTATCAAGCTCCTACGGCGCCTACGGATAGTTCTGCTCCAAGACCTTGCCGTGCTCCAGCCACGCTATCCGTCTCTCCCTTTCTTTGCCCGCGCTCCCTTCTACGGCCCGGACTGGAATGAGTATGCCCTCACAGTCCGCTCGAGCGTCGCCGTAGGCGAGCCGCCAAGCTTACTCTTACAGCGCGCGCTACCAGAGATTAGCTCCGCGCTCGAAAGCTCCCGGGATGCTATCCTTCAGAATAGCAACCGGCTAGCAAATGGTATCGAGCGGCGGCTGGAAGGACGGCTTTGCTTTATACAAGAGAACCTCGGTGCCTTGCTTCAGGGCCGCGTCCCTCTTAATTTAATAGGCTATTTTGGCCAGCCGGAGGCGGCGGCAGCGACGGCAGCAGCAGCAGCAACAGCGGCAACGGCAGCAGCAACGGCGGCGGCAGCGGCAGCAGCAGAGCTGCCGGCAGCACCAACAGAAGCCGGGATACCTATCTCTACGGCTCTAGCTAAGGCATACACTATTCAGGACGTATGGGAGCAGTGGAAGGAAGGATATGGAGGCCAGCCGCCTATCCGGGAGCTAGAGAAGGAGTGGGGAAGTCGCTGGCGCCCTGGGAATGCGATCCGCGTTCAGTTTTGCCGCCGTAAGGTGATCTGGGATGAGATCCAAGCCCGTATCGCACGTGGCCAAAGCGAGGATGAGGCTATCGCCGAGCTAGAGCTTCTACGGGCGAGCCGGAGCTTGAAATGCCTTGCGGATGAGCTGAAGAAGAAGAAGAGCCGCTGCCGGCGATGACTGTACGTGCCCACGAGGGGCCAGGAGCCAGATATTAGAGACGATAAAAACGAGCTTGGTTTCTCCCGCAAATCAATCTAGAAATAAAAAATAAATTAACCTACTTAACTTGCCGTATGAAATCATCTAGTAAATAATTTTTTTAGATGCTCTGAATGATCTGGATGAAAAGCAGGGGTAGGGATGGGTAAGGGCATAATTTGATCTGAAGTCAGGCGGAAATCCCTGCGCTTTTCCGGAAATTACTAAGCAAAACGCACCAACGATAAGTTCTGCTTATCGTATACGTTACTCTGTAATTTGATAATAATAGAAAGCACTTTAATAGGCGCGATTTTAACCCTATAAGGCGCGAGGGGTTAGTTATTTCTATTGTCGATACTTAACAGCGCTCTCTAAAAGATATTTGCTTAAATTTGTAGCGTACTCTCAGTAGTCGGTGGGCCAGACTTCATCCTGGGGCCACGGGGTCGCCATGATGCCTAAATCGCACTGGGTGATGCGGCAGACACTGGGCTATCCAATTGACCTTTTGGAGCGGTGTTGCGGCGCTATAAATGGCTGTTGTTTCAAAAATTCCTTTCTTGCTAGTAATAATATTTAGTTACAAGAGGCAGATATGCTTAGTGAAAGGAGGGTTGGCCTATCGATAAGCATCCGGCCTAAGTGAGCGCAGAGCGTAAAGCAAAGAGCTGGTCTGAAAACCTGGTCCCTACTTCTGAGTTAGCGAATTATGGATGTGCTGATTCTGGAGCGGCTACGACGGTGGCCGTTTTCGGCTCCTGAAGGATCCAACAGCTATTTTAGGACTCAAATGATCCTTGTGAAAGACTCCTTGTACACCCTCTTGCATGGCGGCAGATCAGTGGTCACTGAAGATTCTAGAAATGTAACAATTCGAGAGATGTCTTTTCCTTCCTCTTTACGAATCTCCGCCCAATCGCTTGCCCGCACTGTGGAGAGGGTTTGGGTGGAGCTGGAGTGGGGTTGTGGAAGGTTCTAGATGGCAGCAACACTTTTATATAAGGCTGTGCTAGTGACAACAACGACGTCTATTTGTCTTGATCAGCATAAAAGGCTACCGTAGCATGGAGCGACGAAACGTCTTTATCTTTGATCCTGGCACGTCAGATCCCGCCACGCTGTCCGTGAAACCACCTTTGGAGCATTTGGCGGTTGTGACGGGACCTCCTCATGACTTAAACTCCGCACAGCTGCCCTCAAATTCGCAGAGTAAGCTTGCTCCGGCTGGTATGCTACCTAAGCATCGGACCTGGAGCGGCGGAGTCCTGTTTACATTGCCTGAGGGTTCCATGGTCAGCGCAACTGGAAATAGATGATTGGCTTACAGCTTAATCGACTTTTTCCGCTTTGAGTGCAACCCAGATCGGCGGCGCATTTCAGGATCGTCGCATCTACCACGACCACCGCGGGCAACCATATATGCCGCCAGCTCCATCATTAGGATAAGCGGCTACAAATTTAGGCGTAGATTCAGCAGTTGACACGCGAGCGAGACGATTACCAAAGTGAACGCAACCGGTATAGGCAGATTTTAAAAGAGGCTGGGGTCGCCGATAAATCACCGCCAACTATAGCGAGCACAAGGAGGAGTACAAACGACATAGGATAGCTCTCGCAGGAAGTGGAATGATACTGTCGTCGGCTAAGAAAGGAATAGCCCTGTGCCTCGATATTCTGCTCGTCAATAAAGCATCCACCACCAGATCGTCTAGGAGGAGGTTAGATAGGGTATCAGCAGGGACATCAGTTTGTATTTATTTGTTTCACTCTTTAGATAATAATACTTTGCTCTAAGGCCTAGTGTCCCTAATGATTGCTCCCTTGCCCAGTTCGTAGTTCCAGCCTATCCTCTTCTCTATCCTAAAAGGCTCTATGCATTGTACTATGGTCCCTGACTCGGAGCTTCAGGGATCGCCCGTCGTCCCTTGGATATCATCCCCGCTAGGTTGTTTCGTCTTGTCGGCCTACTCTATCTTGGAGTCTGCCGATAAACTTCACGTCACTGTGCTGAGCATGTTGACGCACGGTCACGAGTCTCAATTCACACCATTTAACCTCTTTGCAGAAGATCTAGCTCAGTCTGGCCGTCTCCTATATCATTACACGAAAATATTAATTGCTGTTATGCGAGACTCCCCTTTCTCTCAAAAAAGATAGTCTGGCTCTGCAGGCGGCCAGATATCCCCAACATTTAGTATGGGTTAACTCTGGTTCCTTATAAAAGTTGGTGATAAGATCATGCCGGGCGAAGCTTATCAGTGTCAAGCCTGTTGTCTTATCTAAACATTTTGTCTATATCGCAAACATTAAAAAATCGGCTAAGGAGGGTGTCGCTGGATACTAAACTCCCTCTAGATTGATAGTGAATTACATAAGATATTACGGGGCTGGACTCCCAGCTAAGTTAACGGGACATGGTGACAGGTACATAAACATCCCAGTACTACAAGAGCAAGTCATTGGCCCAGACCATGACGACGCCGCATTCTCGTCGGCAACTCTGCGGGATGCAGCAATTTCGGATGACGAACATGAAGGAGAGATTATTAGATGAAACCCATGGGCCGACCAAGATGAGCTAATCACTTTTCAGCATACTGCAGGTCCTGCATCGTGAGCTTACGGCTTTAGAGGCGAAGCTCACTGAGAGCTTTGATGATGGCATATCAAGCACTCAGCTAACAAGGGAGAAAAAAGACATCACATGTTGAAACACTGCATTCAAACTACATCCTGGCCTGGCTGTCTAGGTTAACCACCTAACATCATTGTTCCTAATTCCCTGCCAACGTCGTCCTGGAAACAACTGCGTAAACCTG
Source organism: Ilyonectria robusta (assembly GCF_021365365.1). Taxonomy (NCBI): domain Eukaryota; kingdom Fungi; phylum Ascomycota; class Sordariomycetes; order Hypocreales; family Nectriaceae; genus Ilyonectria; species Ilyonectria robusta. The sequence continues at coordinate 223,232 of NW_025764480.1, forward strand.
GCCCCGTTCCTCCTTCAGCTTGCAGGCCATTCTCCGCCTATTGAACTCCATCGAGACGTAGGGCGACCAAGTCATTAGGTAGAATTAACATCCACCGCCAATAACGTTCTAGAGTCTCTCACGACTCTTGAGTTTCGTAGAGTAATGCACTTGTAGAGACCATGCGTGCCCTTGTTTTCAGGCGGCAGAACTGACCAGCCGGACAGTCTCAGTCCAAGCTGATGCCTGCAACCTGGTCATGAGTCACGCCTTTCTCTCATTATCATGCACCGCAGCTTCACGTCTCCTGCATCGGCTTCCCCGAAGTCTGCCTCGCCGGTGCGTGACGTATGAGCTTAGACTTATGCATCCCTTTGCATACAGGAGGAAGCAATGCGGCCAGTGATCTTATTGGATTGGATTGGAGCTGGATCCGAGGGTCGCTCCAATCCAGTCCAGATGCGAAGGCATGCTGCCTCCTGGATATCCAGAACCGATCCAGATCATAATTTTACCCTTTTGGGACGATTAGTAAGCCGCTGAATAAACGTCGAGGATATATGATGCAGAACAAGATGTCACATCCAACAGACCAAAACGTTATATAATTGATCAAACCGGAAGGAAGGTCTTCCAGCTAGTCAGACTAGCTGTTCAGACCCGCTGCCCGGAGGTCCGAGCTTCCAGTCTTCCAGTCAGAGGTTGGTATCAGCTAACGTGCATGACAAGCATGTGCACCAAACAAGCATGTGCACCACTTTCACTTAACCTTTAAGATAAAACATAGCAAAAAAACACAACAAAGCATCTAATCAATTGAGACTAATCGCTATACTCCTCTCCAGACATCGCAACAACGATCTGACATGTTCTTGCGTTATGCCCGGTCTCGCCGCATGTTCCACAACGGCTTTCCTTCCGTCGCGCCGATCCTCTTTGACCACCACTTCTCGATGATTCGGCCACTACCTGCATACCAACATCCTTCTGATCAATTGCTTCCCTTCCCTCATCTACAGTCATCTTCCCTCTATTCTGCAGGCGGGTTCTTTTTGCTCTACGCCGCTTGCTAAGTACCTCATTTGACTGTCGAAGGATCTGGTTCTCAGACTTCAGTAATGCTATCTGATGCATTATTGCCTTTGTTCCCTTAGAAAATGACTCAAGTGCCTCAAGAATAGATGCCGGGGAGCTGCTCTGGTGCCTTCTAATTCGTCTTTTGAGGTATTCAGACTGAGAGCTAGCCTCAAGGACGGTCTTTGGGGTCTTTGGAACCCAAGGGTCGGGGAGGCTCGCCTCCTCCTCAACAGGTGTTGGAGTCCGTAACTGCACATCAAGCTTGGATATGACACTTTCCGGGTCTAAAGGAACAAGCCCGGCTCCTCTAAAACCTCCCTGAATATTGCCTTTTGTCATAGCGGCTTGGTGGGCAGCGTAAAAGGCCGGAAAGAACTCGGTCTTTGAAATGTGGGTTATAGAGCATCTAATCAAATGCTCTATTTCCCGACCGTACGCCTTTTTGAGTGGCCCAAAGCACCCGACGTCAAGAGGCTGGAGTAGATGAGACGAATGAGGTGGCATACAAAGCGTGATGATGTTGTTCTCCTCGCAATATGTCTCAAAGCCGGTCGAGTGGTGGCTTTCGTGCCCATCGAGGATCAGAAGGCAATAGCGACCATTTGATCGGGTCTTTGTGTGCTGATCAAAGTGCTTGATCCACTCAAGACCCGTCTCGTTGTCAGTCCAGCCATTTTTGGTCGTGGCGATGGCCCAATCGCCCGGGAGGTTGCTTTCTCGATACCAGCTGGCGAGGTGATATTGGCCCGCAACCACGATGAACGGCTGGATCGCCCAGCCTTCCGCATTGATAGCCTGGATGACCGTAACCCATTCCCGGTTTCCAGGCTGGACTGATTTCGGTCTTCCACGCCTTTCTGCGCCTGTGACGACCATTCCGCTTGCGATCATACCCATCATAAAGCCAGTCTCATCAAAGTTGTAAATATCAGCAAGGGTGATACCATATTTCGCGATTGTGTTCGCCACAAGCGTAAACCAGTCGCGAATAATAGTCGGATCTTCGCATTTAGCCCTCTGATAGTCATATTTGCGAAAAAAACGCGTCTTAAGCTCTGGGTGTCGCTTGACGAAGTTGGAAGCCCAGCGCTTGCCGACGGGTGACGCGTCGCGGTCAGCGAGCAGTCGGTTGGCCATTTCTTCCACACCACGCAGTCGCGGAGGAAATCCTCGCGAATCTAGGTCGAGAATGAACTGAATAATGATCTGTTCCTCTAGATTTGATAGTTTGCGTGATTTAGGGATCCAATCGCGTCGAGAAAGAATGCCATTCTGTCGGCGACGTAGGGCATAATAATCAATTTCATAGATCCTTGCGGCGCGTCTGAGACTTAATGATGAGTTATTTTGAAGAGCTTGAAGGGCAAGAAGGATATTTGCCTCTTTATTTGACTGTGACATGTTTTGTGGTTGAGAAACAATTGATCAGAGGGAAAGAGGAGAGATTGACGGATTTTTGGTGCACATGCTTGTTTGGTGCACATGCTTGTCATGCACGTTACCATCTGCCTCCCAAAAAGCAAGTTCTTCAACACAACGGCCCTGGCGGCCCTATTGACCTTATGTATAAGAAACCGACCTCTTTTCAGTCGTTAGAGAGGAAAAATCAAGATCTTTTATGCTACGATCCAGATCCATCAGAAATTGCGACACAAGATCCCATGATACTAGCTAAACCCTGAGCCCATTAAGTATGCTCACCAGCAGTGTTCTCCAATATATTTGACTCCTCACTACCGTCATCTCCACCGCCATCTTCTTCCCCTGCCGCACCCCGCCCACAGGTCCCAGCCTCATCCCTTGCTTCGTCTTCCATCAAGCCGATACTGGAGTTATCAAATGCCTTCCGCTCTGGGCGTCCATACCAAGCCCGTAGGCACTCGCTGGCTTCGATTACGTCCATCCGAAGTCGTGAACGACGATCCGTAAGGAGGAGCTTGGCACTGCTAAATAAGCGCTCACACTCATCCGACATGGGAGACACGGCCAACACGTCCAGCGCCATACGAGCTAGGTCCGTCTGCGAGTGGTAGCGCTCATTCCAGTACTGAATGGGATCGAATTCTTCGTCATCCTTAAGGCCGATAACGTCAGTGGTGATAAACTCGTTGTAGTGGTCCACCGAGGGTAGTTCATGACTTAATTTTAGGGTCGGACTGGCGTAGTTTAAGCCGCTTGTGATTCCGAACCGAGGTGAACGATTTCTCCTTTAATTCCGGCGCCTTAGAGATGTGAGTAGGAACTGGGGCTCCGCCAGCAAACTTTCCTCGATATTCCTCAGTCCAGAGCTCTTTGACAGCCCCAACCGCTGCCTGGATCCAGGCACGCTTATCATCGCTCTCATTCCAAACCTGATGGTACCATTGATTCTTGAGGGTTGGATTCAACGATATAGCGGCGTAGTAAGCGGGCGAATCATCAGCCTTGTTGTAGTACTTCTCGCATTTCTTCCAGGCAACTTCTGCTGCCGCAGCAAGCCAATTATAGTCATCGACTTCGCTTTGGGTATCCTGCTGATTCGGGCCACGCCTGCGGAGGGCATCGTCAGCAAGTTGTTCAAATTTTTGCCGAGCAAGTTGGATTTCATCAATTAGCCAATCCAACGATTGAAAATGATCCGCAAGAGTCCACTGCCTCCCTTCGTTCATGATTGTGGCTTCGTAGAATGTCTCGAGTTGGTCATGGAGGTGTCCGAGTTCATCCCATTGCCGCGGTGTAAGCCGGTTATCCAGGACGCCCATGTCACCCAGTGGAGGCTCATATTGATCGCAGAAGAGCTGGATGCGTTCTTTGACGTTAAGGGCGCGTCCAATCGATAGAAAATAAGAATTCCAGCGCGTCGACTGGCTTTGAACAAGCTGCATGACACTCGAACATCAGTCTCTGAAGTGGGAATATACGGTGCTGTTGCATTAAAATGCGGCGCGAAATAAGGGCCTTACGTCTAATCCATCGAATGCAGCCAGTTCACCGCCTATTTCTATTGATCTGAAGAATTGGCGGCGTTGAGGACTCGCTCTAATATACCGTACGATATTGTGGAGCCTTCCAATTGCACCACGTCGCTTCCACAGCTCGCCAATCCGTGTTAAGTCTCCTTCTCGATACGCCGATTCCAGATCCTTGCAGGTCTTCTCAGCATCCTTTCCCATAATAAAGGCCTGGGCGCAAAGGTTGACGATATGGCCGAAACACCGAAGGCGTCGTCGTAGGCGATGTTTCTTGCTCATGTTCGGATAAAGAGCTTGGAGGACCAGGTCAATACAGGCATCATTCGAAGTCGCGTTGTCAGCCATGAAATAACCGATTCTGCCGCTGATCCCGTACTCGCCAAATATGTGTAGGAGGACATCTGCCATGTTTTCTCCCGAATGTTCGCCAACCAGTTCGCGAAGAGCCAGCACCGCCGTTCGTCTCTTACCATTTCTGCTGACAAAGTGCGCGACACATCCCAGGGTGGCCTGGTAGTTCGGCGATGTCCATAAATCGAACGATATCGATATATTGCTGTGTGCCGCTTGCATTTCTTGACGCAGCCTCTCCTTGCGCGCCTCAAATGCCTCTATGATCCATTTGCGAATCACGAGGCTCGCCTTTGGTAGGAGCGTTGTTAGGCCTGGAAATACATAGAAGAGGAGGTCGCGGAAGTAGAGGTTCTCGATTTGGAAGAAGGCGATGTGACAATAGACGATCCATCGAATAAGAAGCTCCTTGATGTCGTCAAATCGGCGTTTGAATACAACGGTTGATATGCTGTTGAAGTCGACAATTGACGGCTGTGAGGGGTCGTTCTTTGCTGGTCTATGCTCACCAGTCTCCCTGTCAATTTGGTGTTTCGATTCGAGGTGGTCTAAGGCAGTGCAGTTGCCCTTGCTGGAAATTGGAAGCCCCTGCTGGCGCTGCTGCCGCTCACACAGATAACAGTACCAGAACTTCTTCGTTGCGTCCTGCTTCAGTTGTATATCTTCACCATACTGCCAGACAACTGATGTCCTCTTCTTAGTGTGCTTTTGGGACTTTGCTACGGCACAGTAGCGAACATACTGCTTCCCATTCAGCTTGAATTCGTCAGGTTCGATTAGGATTCCGGCCGAGTCATTTGGGCGAGGGCTAATATATGCGGGAGAAAGAATAACTCTGTCAGAATCCGGACGCCGAGCGCTGGTAGCGCCGAAATAGCTGGAGATAGTGGCCATGGTGTAGCTGGTGAGTGGACTGTTTAGACACGTCTGCCATAGTAAAATGACTGTTGTAGACGCGAGCGACGCGTTTTCCTGCATGTTTTTGCTCGACCTATCTGTTGCGCGTTTGGGTGATACAGAAGGTGCGCGTCTCGTGGTGGTGTGTGACGGGAGGCTACGTCACAACGACCAAATTAGGCTTAGATCTGGCCATATCAGGTTAGACCATTGGAGCTCCAGGAGCCTGTTGCCAATCAATCCAATCCAATCCAAATTTTGGGAAACATGAAATCCAATCCAGCCATTTTCTGTCCACTCCAATCCAATCCAAATTGCCTCCAATCCAATAAGATCACTGATTCCATTCCGATCATCACTTCCCACAAGGCTTCTTTGGCCCAACCCCGGCACCTCATGGTGATCTCGTAGAGTGGTTTGAGTAGACTCTGTATCTCCGCCAACAGAAACCAGTCCTATGGTGATGTTGCATCTAGCAGATGGAAGTGATCATGTGTGTGAGAAGCTCTTGATTTCTTCCTATCTAATGAGGGTCTTTGGGTCAGTCTTATAGACGAAGAGACTGATGATGACCTCGGATGACCTCGGACAGCCAAGACAGTCCGGATGCTACGGACTATTTGACTTTATCTAGCTATTCACCTGATCAGAGGAAAAGCCGGTCTTGTGATGAGGCCGATGACGAGGCCGGTGACGAGGCAAGTGGCTGTGGACGCCTATGATGAAAGACAGAAAGCTTGACTGTTGTCATAGCCGCAGAAATCCGATATCCCAATTTGTGACAGGTGAGAGCTGATCTTGGACAGGCACACGTTGTCGGGGCTCTGTTGCCTTCGTTTTGAGATATGCGATGAAACGGTCAATGTGCTCTCGTTTGCGGATGGCACGCTGGATCATCAGGAAAGTCGAATTCCATCTGGTTTCATTGTTTTGCATCAGCTCGAGGTCGATGGCAGCTCGCTCCTCCTCAAAGAGTTGATAGCAGTCTTCGCCGCGCTGGTTGCATGCCAGAGATTGCATCAACTCTCGCCGTTGCGGAGAAGCCCTGACGAACCGGACGATGTTATGCAGCTTTCCCACTGCTCCCCGTTTCCGCCAAAGTCGAAGCTCACGCTCTTCAACTTGGAAAGCCGCCTCGGTGAAGGTCTCTCGCTCAAACGAGCCAGGGTCTTTTTCCCAGAGGAACGCTCGAGCTGCAAGGTTGACAATATGCCCAAAGCACCGTGTTCGATGGTTTCTAATATCCTCTGCGGGGTACTATTCCACAATCAGTCGCAGCCCACCCGCTCCACCCGTAGAACTCAAGTCATCTCACATGCTAACAACTCCCGGATATCGGACATTTAATTCTGGGAAACTCATATTGCGGTACTATTGCAGACCGGTCGGAAAGTTTCGACCACCCTCGCGCGTCTGCCCAATTGACAAGTGTGGCTTGACTTGCAACGTCTTTATTCACTTCGTGAGCAATGTGCAGGGAGGCGTGCAGAGTGTACAGCGCCCAGACGCTGTATCTGAGGATAGAGGCGGTTGCGGACCTTGTCTTGCGATTTCCATCTTTGTCTACTGTTTGGCGGGAGCGGAGAATGAGCATGACGCATAGAGTACACTGCACCGGTACTAGGGCTATTGCCATCAGTGGAAAATGGTATAATTCCTCACCTAGGCTACCTGCGCAAGTATCGTCGTACCTAGGTCTGCGCACGATGATTGTAGCGTACGCAAGTCTGCACGTGGCAATTTCTGCGCTCTGGAGACTCCTCTTCCCCGTGTTTTCTTCTCTCGCCGAGAACAGGCACATACATACACAGGGTTGCAAAGGGCTCGATTTGATTTGATTTATTTTGATTTGGATACGATTTATTTGCTTGTAACCCTGCACATACACACTAAAGTACTAGTATGTGCCTCGCCAACCTGGGCACGCTCATCTGCCAAACATGCGGGCGGCGCGTGGCGAGCAGCCCGCGGGGATGAAGCCGTGCGGGACCATGTGCGGCAAGTTTGTGTCGAGGGTTCAGGGCGAGGTGGTTCAGGGCGAGGTGGTTCAGGGCGAGTGTGGTGTTTGTCGCCAGGCGAGGAAGGAGAGAGCCGATCTGGCGTGGAGGCTGTCCCGGGCGTTTGGGAAGTACTAGAGAGAGGGAGGGCCTCGGGCGGTGATTGCGACGATGATGATGATGATCATGGTGCGGATGGGGGTGTTCCTAGGGGGGAAGGACAAAGGGCACAGAGGGGACGAAGATAGTGATGGTGACGAGTTGGTGAGTTGTTTGTCTTCTTGGAGTTGGTCATGAGTCGTACACCAAGGCTTTCAATCGCTGCTTCGGGGCCGCTTCGGGCACTCTCATGAAACGGGATGTACATGCCATTGGGGATCTTTTGTGATCCCTTTGTCTATCTCATGAACCTCCCAAACAACATACGGTTGATCACCCAAGCCCGATGTTTTTTTGTGATTCGTTGCCTTTCATTCGGTAACAAACGCAGTGACTCATGATTTATCAGGCAACATCGAAGGATCGAAAACACTATTGGAATATGTCTCAAAGGAGCTCGAAGTCAATGTGAGGCTGCAACTGGCGGGCCTCCTTTGGAACCTGAAATTTGCTCTATGTCAGGATTGGCTGAGTTTGGCGCAATGATGCCCGGCGGCGACTAATAATGACGCTAGAATGGTTGGGTCCGACATGCAGAAGATGAGGCGCCGTTTCCTTCCCCCAGATAGCCCATGACTTGGATTGCCAATGCGCGATGCCCGCTTGTGGTGGGTTCATCTGGTCTTCGGTCGGAGACGGATGACCATCGTACCCAGAAAAACAGGCAGAATGCATCGACACAACGCAGTTTTGTCCGGCTCTCTTTGTCCTTGCAACGATATTGGGCGGGTACAACGTTGATAGGCCAGATATCTCAACCATGCACTAACGTCCGGATAGCTTCAACATTCTTGGAGTGATTCTGATTTCTCGTCGCTCTTTCATTATTATTTGGGCATAATCAACTGGCGGAAAAGAGGCCAGTAATTGTATTGAGCCCATCTGCGAAGGACTTGAAGTCCGAGAATGATTTGATAAATGCCCATGACGTTGCTTGTAGTCCCGATAGTGAGCTTCGTCCACAGTATAGTCTGGGATGCCTCGCGCGTCGTCACAACCAGATACCAATCGTGACCCTGGATAATTAAGCCAGGGAGAAACTCTGGAAGACGTGCTTTCTGAGGCCGTGCATCCGACACAGTTTCATCCTGGGTATCAGTTCTGGAGAGTTCTGTCAGAAGGTCCCAATGTGCGACATGCCACACCCCGATCTGCAATGCGGCGCTATCCCAGCCCTCCCCAGTCTTCTTAGTCTCGATGCCTAGAGCCATGGGTCTCTGTCTTAGTGGGTAATAGTCTGTGTGGTTGATAACATTTCCTGTGAGATGTACCCTCGCAGTTTGGATCAAAGATTGGGTTGCGGCTAATTGTGATGTGTCTGATGTCGGCTCCCGCGCTGGCTCGAGGTAGATGCAGAAATCCACTTTTTTCGAGGGAGAATAAGGTGGTAGATAATTTGGAAGAATGCTTGCAGTCGAGCTATGGAGATGAGGTTAGAACAGGCACGAGAGGTTCAACGCCGACGCCAACTGAGGGTGGAAAGCAACAGGTGAATCAGGCTTGATCTAATACACGTACCAAGGCATGTAGTTGACGAAGTGGGAAAACGATGGCGCGCCTGGCTGATGTAGGGCAAGCTGAAGTAGCTGGGAGTGCACAAGCATATTCCAACTCGATTCAGCATGGAAGTTCTCTTGGCATTCAATGGCCGCATCCAACACATTGAGAATCGATGTCGAATCGGGAACATGGCCAAGATCTCCGCGACTGGGCGAGAAACAAGCATCATCTTCAGCAATTTCTACGATTGCTGGGTGTGTATGTTTCCCAAGTTCAATTCGGGAGACGGAGTCAAGAATGTGACGGCCGCGGGAGATTTGCCGCATCGTCTTCAAAAGTTCGGTGAGGCTGGTCGGCGGATCGCGAAGACTGGCCAGTTCCCGTACCACGATACCCTCGTTCCCAAGTTCGAGGGCGTTCAAATGCTTCTGGGGCGACAAGCGACCTGCCAATCCAGAGTGCTCTGATGCTTGCGATCGCGACGCGAGCGAATAGCTCGAGTCGGACCTCGGATATTGTATGCGCTTTCGCCTCGGTCGAGGCGTCTCATCGTCCGCCATCTGACGTTTGGTTGGACTTTCCTCCCGAGAGGAGGACATGCTTTCATTGGATCGTGCAGGTGTCGGGGGCTGATAACGGTGATGGCGGAAATTGCGCTTGCGCTTGAGACTGGCCGATAGAACGGTCGTTGGAACGGTCGTCGAGTCGGTAGACCAGGTGCAGGAGGTTGTGCCTAGCCATTCAATAACGGAGGCTTCGTCCATAGCGATCCTAGGATGTGTCACGATGTTAATGAGCGTCGCTATGGGAGACGCGACTCGAGTTTATGAAGTGCAAGGGAAACCAAAACATGTAGCTAGGTACGATAATGGTGTGGAGAGGACAGCGCTAGTTCGGCAACATTGGCGGGGTAACAGCCGTGTGACAAGTCTGAGTTCACCACCTTGGGGCGAGCCAACCTAGCAAGCTACAAGGGGGGTAGGTTGGCCACAAAAATGCGGGACTGCCCCTCTCACTTACGCGCCCTCATTTTGTATGCATGCTGCACCAAACAAAGAGACACCAGACTGTGAAAAGCATCACCCCTGTGTCTGACGGACTACGGGACCGAAGACTTACCATACTCACTCAATTTATTTCGCCCGGTGGCTGATAACCAATAGGGCACTAGTTGCTATTGTACATATCCGTTTCCCAAGCTTTGTCATGATCTCGTAAAAGCCCATACAGCGTCCAATTTCTGCTTTTGCCTCTTCGTTTTCCATCTCTCAGTCATGGTGGATAGTCGCACTCGCACCAAAACGCGTCGGAAATCGCTCAGGCCCTCTCACAGAACCACGTGATCCGCGCGTCTGTTCGCTTAGTGAGTGGGTCTGAGTGCCTGAGGTAACAGCCGGCTGTGTGCGTAAGTCACGTGATATTAAATTCACAGCCGGCTGTACCCCTCTGTTAATGCACTTGACTAATAATACTCCAAGGTTGCGAAAGATGGGCCTTCAACCTACCCTAGAGCCAAGTGGCGATATGAGACGGATGAACAATTATGAACAATTATGAATTGTTCTGAATTTGCGAGCTTCTGAAAATTAGGTATAGGTATGTTATTGTACCATCTGGTTTTTTACTTTGGAGGATACCTTAAGGGTGCAAGATTAACACTTTAGATAAGCCTGTAAACTCATTAATCCAGCTCCCAGTAATTCTTGACACTACAACAAGGGAAAATGAAACAACAATCTATTTCAAGATTTTGCGCATTTTTAAATTGAAATGAATATGGATAATACCATCGAGTCTAAATCCCATGGGAATCTGTTACATTCGCGATACTATTCGACATTATTCGTGGGTGTTTTTATGCCTTCACGAGGTAATCAAACACAAAGCTTCCGCCACAGTGGGCTAACCAGCTTCATCCTAGCGGACCCAGACCCCGCATTTGCCGCTCTTCGCCAAAGCTGGGGAACCATCTTTGGCACTCAGCTGAGCTCCTCTGACCTTGACCTTCAAGATTGTAATCGACCCTTCCTACTACAGGTAGCTCAATCCAGTGAGCTTTGCTACGTATATTAAGACTGTGATTTCTTGGATTGGACTTCACTGGCCGCCCGTGGCCTCGTTCTCAACGCCTTAATCGCACCTTGGAGGCTTGCTCCGTGCTCCGATGGACCCGAACGAATCTGCGCCCATGGAGTCTGGGCGCAGCTTCTTCGAGGCCGAGTCAATACCAGAATTGGAGGAAGATGGACGAGGCTGGCCGTGGACAATGCATAAAGGCCACCGAGCTTGCATGGAGTGTAGGCGGTATGTTCCCCTTTTTCTTCAATCCCAGCAGTAGGCGTGGAGCATCATCTCGCTAACTGGCGTGCTCCGATTGCGACAGAAAAAAGACAAAATGTGAGATAACCATGTCGTCAGTGGATTCTGGCAGCGCGAGACTGATCTTTTTATCCACACTTAGGTGACATGCGACAACCCATATGTGGCCTTTGTCACAGGACCGGCGGTTCTTGCAAGTTCCCCACAAAGAGGAAAACGCCCGAGTTCCGGCGTCCGTCCACGAAGCATAACAAGAAACAGAGAATTGATCCAGACAGACTTGGTGAGATGAGAACATCTAGCGATAAAGGCATGGAAGTCTGACGGTTAACGTTTTGCGCCAGAGCGTCTTGTTGGCCTTCTCGAATCTAAATTCAGTGATGGGCAAGCTTTCGATAAACCATCGTCACAGGATTCTGAGCAGAGGCTCTCGAATAGTCCCCCGAACGATGCCGACCCGAATACGTCGACATCGTTCGACTCAGCTTCAGGCATCGCTGACCAACACTCTACGGGCGACTTGGACTGCGGCAGATCCACTGGTAGAAGTCCGTCTAATATTCTCGACATTGTAGGCTGCCTCGATCCTCGAAAAGCCTCAGAAACTCGCAACGAAGAAGCCTGCCGTCTCGATGTCCCGAGCGAAGTCGCGACTGAGCTCATCCAAATATACTTCGACAAGGTCCAGCCCTGGCTTCCATTACTTCACAAGCCGAGGACTTTAGCCCGATTCATGAAAAACGACGCGTCAGGGGCCATCTACCAGGGAAGTTACTCGACTGAGGACGCGTTTCTACTCTACGGCATCTTTGCCTTGGCTGCGCGCTATTCTACCCATCAATATTTTCAGAACATCCAAGCACCGGACCGTGGGACGCAATTCGCAACTAAGGCCACTCGCTGTTACACTACGCTTCGAACGGCAGAATCTGGCCCAACACTGCAGTATCTTCAAGCTTGTATCCTGCTATGTAGTTACTTGCACGCTGCTGGTCCCGGGCATACGGCCTGGATCCTCACTGGTGTCTGCGTTCGGTTCGCTTACGATCTTGATCTTTGCGATGTGGATGAGCGAGAAGAACCTTGGAGAGACCTGGCACAGTGGACTGATCTCGAAGAACGTCGGCGAGCCTTCTGGCTTGTGTGGGAGCTGGATGCCTTTGGTTCAATCATGTCAAGGCGGCCAAGTGCCATCAACCGCAATAGAATGGCGGTTCGCCTACCAGTCGCAGATGCCGCCTGGTTTGCAGAAACACCCATCGACTCTCCGGTACTTCACCCACGGCCATCAGAGGCCTGGAAGATACTGTTTGACTCCCCCAACCAAGACGAACGTGCGTGGTTCCTTTTGGCAAACTACCTCATGGCGGTCTGTTACGACACCTGTTCAAGCAAACATGGTTGCGCTCACGAGCAGGAGGAACTTGCAGGCTCCGTTACTTGTCTCTCCATCGCGATAACGCAGCGCTTTGGCCTGGAAATCCACCCCATCCTTTTCGAATCCGAGAACTTTGCTAGGTCCAACTGGATCATTGGTATGCACTTGATGTTGACAACTGCGCGCACATTAATCTCGGCAACTGATGCGATGCGAAGAGCTTCTGTATTAAACAACACACGAGAAGTTTCCCGCATCATCTTGCACTGGCACCCGGAATATGTCGCTTTAAGCCATCCTTTTTTTGCCTGTACTTTGCTGCCAACCTGGATGAATCCTCCAGACGAAGCATTTCTCCCGCCTACTGAAAGCTCAAACCCCCATCAAGACGTGTTAAATTTGATCTTGGCTCGATATGCCTCGGTCTGGAAACTAGGGTCATTACTACTTGGTGCGAACATTGGATTCCCTCATTCGATGAAACCTTTGCTGACGTACGTCCAGACGTGACCGCGATGTTGAATCGTCACCCTGAGATTTCGTCCCAAGAGCTTCTAGTTGCAAAGTACTTTGCTATATACTTCCCAAATCCGCTTATGGCAAAGGGTTCTGCGACAGCTTGCACGAACGATCAGACTCTACAATCCGCGAATCTGCACGGCACAACCATAACGGGCAGCGAACTTGGGTACAGCGAACTGCCTGAGCAGACTTTCCAGTTGCATGGACCACCCACAAATCTCCAGAAAGAAGATCAACTGAACGAGGTTGTGAGCAGAGGTCACGCGGGAGAAGATTCGTTTGACCTGATGGACGATTGGAGCTCACGACTTCCACTTGAATACTTGTGCGACGATAATCAACATTTTAACTACTTGCAGCTTTGAGCTGAGTCGAGATGGAATTAGGAGAAGACAGAATTGTGTAACGTACATGATAAGCGAGCGATACAGACAAGCGAGCGATACACTTTCCTATACCCTTCAAAATTAAAACTTCAATAAAAATATAACAACACCTTAAATTAATTAAAACTAATAGCTATCCTCTTCTCCAGAAGTCTCGATTACAGCCTGACAGGTCCTTGCATTATGACCGGCCTTTTTACATATTCCACAGCACCTTTC